>NC_090743.1:51771469-51778969 GCF_036898095.1 Palaemon carinicauda
GATCAAAGGAAAAGGCAAAAGCTAGAAGAATGAAGTGACAATTACATGTGCAATGGTGAAATGGGAGAAGGTCGTGTTCCCATTATATTGTCTATGATTTAAGTTTCAAAGACCTCTCTTGGGTGGTAGAGGCACATGGCAATTGTGTTCTCGTACCTTGACCCTGCAGACCTATCATATACACCATGGTTAGCACCCAAGCTAGGAACAGGGAGGTTCAGACCGTAGATGTTAAAGACTCAGGAAGAGGACCTACAGGTATACCCTGACACCAAGGGATAGGAATGTAGTATTTAGCAGCGAAATGTATCAAAGACATTGATTGAATCTCTTAGTAACCCTCAAATGCCAAGTGTCATCAACGAACAGTCATTGCCTGCCTACCCCCCTTGATTCTAGCTTAGGTGGAAAGGGGGCTTTGGTATGGTCAGTCTCTAATGCATTGTCACTGTCCCTTATCTCTGTCATTCATGACCGACCTCTAAATTAAACCATAGGCAAGTACAACATGAAAATGCCTTTAGTCCTTCATATTGATTTCAATATAGTACCCCTTTATATTTAATTATATCCTAACGTCAAGTATGTCAGTAAAGAAACTTGTTTTTCTTTTTTATGCTTTATATTGGTAAGCAAATTTGGGGTTTATGAATTGCATCAACACTTACACATTTTATGTAAGCGGCAATAGGAAAAAAAATATTTTTAGCCCTTATTAGTAATAAACTTTTGATAAATGAGTAATTGTTTTGATTGCTAATTTGCCTGATGGACTTTACATTCAAGGAAGTTATTTATAATTGAACCGAATGCCAACTTAGTATGTGAGATAGTAATAAATTATTATTGTTTCAGATATTTAATTGGCATTTATATGCATCTCTGGGGATTTTATTGATATTTCAATGTACATTAAATCCAGTAAAATTCACAGATATAACCTATGCCAGCGCGTGACTACAACAGTAAAGTACTAATGAAACCTGACACTTAATATGACTGTAAGTTATGGATTCGGTTAAGAAAAATGTCTTGGGTTTAATCTTATCAGAAATTTCGATGGTTTACATTTTATACATATATATATATATATATATATATATATATATATATATATATATATATATATATATATATATATACATATATATATATACACACACATATATGTATATATATATATATATATATATATATATATATATATATATATATATATATATATATATATATATATATATTTTCTTTTTAATGAGGCCACTTGGAAAAAATACAATTTTTCAAACAAAGATTTGACAGAAAATAACTTTGTAAACAGTGCAGAATCTGAAAAATAAAGATGATAGAGAAGAACTTGAGATAGGTATTCAGAAATTCGACTTAAAATCAAGTTACCATATGAATCAAGAGAGAGAGAGAGAGAGAGAGAGAGAGAGAGAGAGAGAGAGAGAGAGAGAGAGAGAGAGAGAGAGGAGAGAGAGAGAGAGAGATGCTTTTATAAAGTTGGAAGGCTATGAACTCGCAGAAAATTTGAAGAAAAAACTTGTGGATTATTGATACTGGGATTACTTATTAGCAATATATATAATCAACTTAATATCTCTCTCATTGAAAACAAAGCATTTATTTATGAGCATGGAAAGTTACGTTTACATGTATATTTAACTGAAAGATCTTTGTAAGTAGCTTCTGTTCAGTTGGTAGTAACTGTATCTTCATAGGTGGCTGTTATCAAAGTCTACAACATCCTCTGTAGCTGCTTATACTAGCGTCGAATCGGATCATTTTCTGATCAACATTTTCAATATATATATATATATATATATATATATATTATATATATATATACACACACACACACACACACATATATATATATATATATACACACACACATATATATATATACATATATATATATATATATATATATATATATATATATGTGTGTGTGTGTGTCTGTCTGTGTTTGTATGTGTTCTTTCCTAAATGGTGGTAACTCCAGTAGAAAAGCAATTGAAGTACTTGTTCTATGCTTTAACTCCTGAATCATGTATTAGGAATTATATTGCAGTGTGTACTCTTAGATAATTGTCGTGAGAGAGAGAGAGAGAGAGAGAGAGAGAGAGAGAGAGAGAGAGAGAGAGAGAGAGAGAGAGAGAGAGAGAGAGAACATATACAAGTACATTATAGTGTCCAGCTGATGAATAGGTTAAACTTTGGTCATTTAACAATGTTAGGTTGTCAATTAATGATTAATAGTTATATTTAGTATTGAATAATTTAAAATGTTTATTGCGAAATATTTGTAAACACTATACATCATCACTTATATCTTATCAGCTTTAAGAGTAAGTATACTCTGTATATATCGATAGTTATGTATTCAATCTTGTAAAATCCGATAATATTGTTACACGTATAGGCTATGTATATTATATGTATCCATGTTCATTATCAGGATTTTGCCATGATAGTCAATTTTTATACATATACAGCTTCTAGTAACCCTAAATAATAATAATAGTAATAATGTTTACAGAGGAACTAATTATTCATGTTCACTGTATCTATGATTATATATTAAGCAGCATGTCGCTACCTAATTGAGAATCATTGACTTATATATAATGGAAAGAAAAAGATTTAGATTAGTTTCATACTTTGGCTAACTATTCAGAATATAATTTAGTGTTCCCATAGTCGTAATATTTAATTTTGATTTTATTTTACCATTGTATACTTTATAAGCACAACATGAAAACGTAGTTGATTACTATTATCGTAAATATAATACTAATAGTATTACAATTCTTCTTCACTCATAGGGCTAAGCACTACACTGTAATTATTCTGTGGTTACTTTCCACTTTGTAAGAGTAGCAAAGACTCTTTCCAAATTTAAGTTCTCCATGATTCTTTCATTATGGAAAGCAGGTCTTCTAGGACACTCAACCAAACAATATTTCTCTAGTCGTGTGTAGTGTCATAGCCTCTGTTCCATGGTCTCCTTCCACGGTCTTAGGTTAGCGTTCTCTGCTTGTGGGTATTCTCCGGCACACTATTCTGTGAATTCTTATTTCCTTTCCTCACTGGGTTATTTTCCCAGTTGGAGCCCTTGGGCGTATAGCTTCCCGCTTTTCCAACAATGATTGTAGCTTAGCTGCTAATAATAATAATAATAATAATAAGAAGAAGAAGAAGAAGAAGAAGAAGAAGAAGAAGAAGAAGAAGAAGAAGAAGCAGGGATGAACACATATTACTGTCTCTAATTAGGGGATTGAATCTCTCAAAAATATGATTTCAATACTCTCCAGGCATTTCAAATCTTCCTGGAATAATTCCAATCCTTTCCAGACAACAAGTGTACTAGGTAAATTTTCGAAAGAGCAATGTGCTATTGAAACATTAGATTGTTTTCTTATTTGTATGCAATTATATTGGGAATTTTTTTAGCCAACTTTCCTTTCTAGAAATTGTGTTGAATAAGAAAATCTGGAACTGATGAGGAGAGATGCATGCCTGTAGAATTGAAATGTTGAGATAGGCCTACGAAGGAGCAGTTGTCAAAACGTTTTGACGATTTTCAAATTATGGATCGTTGTAAGTAGTATATTCTGTAATCCAGAAGTGTTAGGAGGGTGGAAGAACGTTCTATCTTGAATATTTATGGGTGATGGGGAAGGATATGGGAAAGGAAACGTTGAACAAATGCAAGATTGAGCTGAATAACGTAGCATGTGTATGAGGTAGAAAGCTATTGATAAACCTTTTGTTTTATGTAGGTATACCAAGATTTGACAGTTAAAGGATGAACGCAGCATTGACCAGTCTCTCTCTCTCTCTCTCTCTCTCTCTCTCTCTCTCTCTCTCTCTCTCTCTCTCGAGCTTGTTAAGGAAAACAGCTTTATTTGGAGAAAATCTATATTGTTTCTCTCTGTGTATATATGTGCGTGTAACCTAAGGAATCTTGATATCTTTAGTCTTCAAGCAGGAGCATGTATGTATGACTCTTTGCGTTCTGTACTTCTGAAATGGTACAGAGCGTTGATGTATTAATTTATTTATAGCTATCATTGCCATTTCACTGAAATTACTTGTATATTATTACACTTATTTAGAATGTGCGCTCTCATTTGCAGCAAACAAAAAGGGCCTTTAGTTTTAAAACTTAGAAAAATTGTGAAATGAACAAAATTGTAGAGCACTGCATTATTATTGATATTATTATTACTATTATTATTATTGGTATAATTATTAGCAAACCAACATTAATATAGATCTTTCATTAATAAACTATAAAAAAAAACTTCTGTCAGACTGTTCAACAACAAGAAAAAACCTTGTGACAATATGGCCCAGTACGAAGGGCAGATGACTTTCTACATTGAAATATTTCGTCTTGCTTTTAGTAACGTAAGTCGTGATATTGAGAATAAAACTAAGCTTTGACTGTCTTCAGAAGGGAATGTAATATTTTTTTTTTATCATTACTTCAAATTTAGTCCTAAAAGTTTTTTTTTTTCTTGTCATTGTCTTTAGATTATGTTTTTTTTTTTTCGTTTGCAGAATAAGATAGTTAGGAATGAATGATTTAAAGTTTTCAGGCATCCTGACATCTAAGGTCAGGAAAGTTGTTTTGAGAGTTTTAGAAATCAAAATTAAAATGTTAGTCTTAACAGTCTCAAAATGCAAGAAGATTGTCTTGAAATTGTCTGTACATTAAGACATGATTTTTTTTTTTTTTTTTACCTTTACGGCAATACAAATTTGGCCTTAAGAATGAGAAATTTGATTTTGATCTTTTGTTAACAGTTATACGAAATGTTTCATAGCCTTTTTTTTTACAAGACATGGTTTTGACTTTCTTTGGAGAATAAAACTCTGGGATTGTTGCATCCTATAAATATGACAAAACTGCTTTTCTGTTGAGATTAAAAGGAAAAAAATCTATTTTGGCATTATGTTGATGAATAAAAAATCCTTAGCATAATGAGAACACAGAACTAAATCGTATAAGCCTATAATAGTCATGAGAAAATATATAATGGAAACTACACACAACACACACACACACACATATATATATATATAATTCATATATATATATATATATATATATATATATATATATATATATATATATATATATGTGTGTGTGTGTGTGTGTGTGTGTGTGTTTAAAACTTATTCGCTCACTAGGCCCGTCATATAAAGTTTAAAATGCGATGAGATTAACGTACTATATGCTGTATGATATTAGCTAATTACTCTGCGTTATTTTAATATAAATGGAATTGCTGTTACACTAAACGGAGTATATTGTAAGAGCAATAAATTAATAGAATGGGCGCTGGGGTAATCAAGGAAGGAGGGGGAAGAGGTAGTTTGAATTTTCGTTGAATCATGGTGTGCTACTGGTAATCATATCTTCCCATTCCCTTAGGCCATGCCTTCTAAAACTCCCTATATCCATATATTTCAGATACACAACTTCTCTCTCTCTCTCTCTCTCTCTCTCTCTCTCTCTCTCTCTCTCTCTCTCTCGTTAATGTATAGTATAGAACTATTTAGGCTACGTACTTATTGATGTTAGTTTTGACCGAATTTCATATAGACTCTTAACAAACATTCATACACTTTGCACACGCACCTAACGATGTTCACCCGTAGAAAATCAATATCTCCTAAAGAGGAATGACTGACAATACCATAGAAGCTCCAAGTGAGCTGGATTTGAGCTGATTTAAATGTAGGATGGCATAGTCTCAGCCGTTCCTAGACCGACTTCTCTCTCTCTCTCTACCTCGCACCGTGTCTGTCGTTTCGTTTCATGGTTGAGGACACTTTTCAGCGGTGGGGGCAAGGTAAACACCAAAGGTTTCCGTAAGCTTCTGCGTGTATGATTCATGAGAGATGAAAAGAAAAATTAAAGAAAAAGAGAGAGAAATATGTATAACAGGTTGGTAAGAGTTTAGTATAGTATAGTGGACTTGGGCAGGCGGACCACACTACCCTCTGGCTACACTCCACATACCTAGGCGTAATATGAGAGGAGTCGGGGAGAGGAGGTAGTGGCCCACCCTGCACAACAGCACCTAAAGCAGATGAGGAGGAGAAACACGGCTCCTCCACCGTTACTCACTGAGGAGGAGGAGGAGGAGGCAACTCTTCCTTCCCGGCCTATGACAAGGAACAGGTCAAGTATAGGCCTCTTGGAAAAGAGAAGGTGGACTTAGAGCGGGCTACTGTTTTCTCTGTTATTGTATATTTTACTGTTAAGAATGGGTCTCTCTCTCTCTCTCTCTCTCTCTCTCTCTCTCTCTCTCTCTCTCTCTCTGAGAGATTTCAACGTTAGGTTAAGCTCTGATCTCGAGCCATATTGAGAGAAAATTTTCTGTCAGCATTGCTTTCTCTTTTCGGTGGTGTTTTTGTATCACATCCCTTTGTTTTTTATGTTATTTCAAGTCCTCTTCCTCTTCCTGTTTTGTCTTCAGTTTCCTATACCTACATTACTATCTCTCTCTCTCTCTCTCTCTCTCCTCTCTCTCTCTCTCTCTCTCTCTCTCTCTCTCTCTCTCACATTGATCTCCTTTCACCTTCCATGGGATGATGTTTGCTACTGACAGTTGTGAAAGGATTTGCAAAGGCTTGTTTTTGTTATGTTGTATTTTGTTTACTATCAGTCAAATGGCCATAGCTGTTGTTCCAGTAATCTTGAAGCGAGAGAGAGAGAGAGAGAGAGAGAGAGAGAGAGAGAGAGAGAGAGAGAGAGAGAGAGAGAGAGAGAGAGAGAGAGTGCAACATTTACAAAACGCTGGAATGATAGGAGTGCATCCAAGACGGAAAGCGGAGAGCGTGTAAAAATAACAATTATGAAAGAAGATAATGGTGATGTATGTCGGTGCGTGTGCTTCTGTGTCCACGCCCATTTGCGTGTGTAAGCGCGTTTATTTACAAGCAAGAATTTGGCAGTAGGCGAGAGAGAGAGATCAGACCAGACTACGTGTGACTGCGAGTGGTGACTGTGTGTGTGTGTGTGTCTGTCTGTGTGTTCCATTGATGAAGGAGACTCGGTAGCCATACACACCAATGGTTGCTGCTTCGTCGTTCATCCTCGGCCTACACCTCCTCCCTTTCACGACAAACACCTGCAGCTGGGAAACGGGTACTAGGTCTAGGAGGAGAATGAGAAGACGAACTAAAAGGAGGCAGAAGAAGATGACGGAGTGCGACCAGCTGTGGTCATAGCACACGGAAAAACACGCATGTATATACACACACACACTCACCTTGTCGTTTTGCGTCTGGCGATCACTCATGAGCATCCTACTAGTACGCCACTTCACTACACCTGTACACATTTTATCTCCATGAGAGAGGCACCGCCTATGCGAGTTCTCACAAAGCGTCGCCTCCGAACTAAACACTTCTCTTCGTCATGATCATCACTATACCACACACCAGCGCGGGGGAGACAATACTAAACTACACCGACTG
>NC_090743.1:51786469-51791469 GCF_036898095.1 Palaemon carinicauda
AGGCACAGACTATCCTTTCAGGTAGTCTAAGAAAGGCGGGTTATTCAGAGTCGAAGGTATTCTCACTGAATAACAGACACCCTTCCTTTCTTGCTCCTACTTCACTCTCATTCCCCTTTATGGGGAAGGCATTTACTTCTGTTGCCAAAGTGGTAGAGGCGGGTAAGCCATGTCCCACACTCGATGAGTGCAAGCCTTTGTCACCAGCTTTTCCTGGACAGGAAAAGGATTGGAAGGAAGTCCATTTGACTTTTCAGTAGGAAAATTAGACAAGGACGTCGCAAGTCGACAATTCAAGGTATGTCTCCCTAAATTGTCTGAGTTGCTCTTGTGTAATGAACAGGAGTCAAAGGAGAGACTTGTGACATCCCTTTCTCTACAAAACTACATAGAGTTGTGTTCAACCTACGAAAGTATCCCAGACATGCTCATGGTCATAGCCAAAATGCATATGGCTATCTTGGTGAAGGATCTTTACGCCTTTATGAAGGCTAGGAGAGCATGTAGAGAGTTTGTGTTCGCTGATGCAACAGTGAAACACGAAACAAGGAAGCTAATATCTTCCAGAATCTGGGGTAAAGACCTCTTCCCACACGAGGTCACTAAGGAAGTAATTAAGAACGCCACCATGGAGAACATAAGTCTTCTCCAAAAATGGGGCATTCCTTCAAAGAGAAAATCTTCTGTGGTTGTGGGTCCCCAACCTAAAAAGAAGATTGAAAATGCTGGAAATATCCGGGCTGCTCAACAACATCCCACTATTCCAGTGACCACTGTGATACAGGCAGATGGTCAAAAGTCTAAGCCTACTGACTACTCGAAGCATAAAGACGCTTCGGCTAGGAGGATCTTTCCCTCAGGATCGCAGGACCTTTGATCCTTCAGTCCAAAGCCTATTCAAGATGAGCCATTGATGGGAAACAGAAATGTCCCTACCATCATTTCCTTACCTTCTCCTACAGTTCAAAACCCTCCTGGAGGAGTATACCTGAGAGCTATAGAACATACAGGTGGTAAGAAAACTATAGCTCATCGAGTTCCAGGGAAGGCTGTTTAGTGTTCACGAGAAGGACTCAAGATATCAATGAGTCATTCTGAACTTGTCGCCACTCAGCAAGTTCATAAAAAACAGCAAGTTCTGAATGTTAATCCTTCTGAACATATGGACCTTGTTCCAATTAGGGGTGTTCGTAGTCTTGTCAGACCTGAAAGGTGTCCTTCGGAACCTTCCAGTCAACCACCCCCCTTCCTCCTATCTAGAATTCATGTTACAGAGAGTAACATTCATCCTAGGAAAGATACGTGTCGGACTCACAGTCCTAATTATCTTCAAAGGATTGACGAACTCAGTCACGTCAAAGTCAAGCCTAGAAATAGTTCAGGTATTAATATACCTGATCGAGAGGCTGGAGTGGGCAGCACCCGAAGTGTCCGGCCAATGTGCATTCAAAGAGATGACCCGGTTCCCGGGACATCACGGATGCAAGATAAGCTTCTAGAAGTCTCGACATTCTCCAGCTCAGGGGTTTCAATGGTTAAAAAACCATTGAAGCCCTCAGTCACATCAACTCTCCTTTCCTTTGGGATTATAAAAGGAGCTCGCAAGGTCTGTGAAGAGACTCAGGTAATCAGTCAGATTTCCAAAATGAATACAGGAAAAAGCGCTAAACTTTCCCCAGTTCACAATAGTGACAGACCTGGTGCTAAGGGCACACCGGAAAGATGCGTTAAGAGCTTGGAGAAAACACGCATCAAACGCTTGAAGAGATAAAAAAAAGACCGAGATCGGTCCCTCTTTAATCGCTTCTCTAACAAAAATTAGAGCACGAAAGTCCCAAGACTCTGCTGGTCTTTTCATGGGTGGGGAAGCCTCTTCCACACAGATCAGACTCCCTACCACTGATCTGGGACACCAAAGCGATAATAAGAAGTCACAATCGAACGTCTCATACAGTCTTGGTGAAGTTACCCATACCTCTCTTAACCCTGGATAGGTACGGTCCTCGGACACCCCTTTAAGGGTATACTCGGACGCGAACGACCCCGACGCCAAAAAAAATTCTTGAAAAATCAGTTTTTACAGTAACCTCCTTTTTTCTTTTGCCAAAAAAAACTTCAATGAATGCTTAAAACAACTGTAAAGATAAATACTACTCATCTGCAGAAAAACTATTTATTATAAATATTTTAAAAAATTAAGTAGAAAAAAAAAAGACCTGACATAAAAATTCATAAAAAAAAAGTTTATACATATATACACAAATCCTTTTAGGAATTGATTCTTGAATGTTTAGGACACATCTTGATGTATTTTGGATGAAGTCAGACCCATGGAGGTGAAGATCTGAAATGAGAAAAAAAGGGTAACTTTTTTTGGCCAAAAAAAATTGTCCAAATTTCATGAATTTTTTTGGGTACCCAAATGAAATAGGAAGTGGCTAATTTTTTTAGGGAATAAACATATGTTATCCTAAAATAGAAATATGTAAAAAAATCTTCATTATTTTGTAAATTACATTTATATCAGGGGCCATATCTAAAGGTAATTTTTTGAGTACTTGGAAATTTCGTAAAAAAATACATATATTTAATATATAATATGATATTTATGCAGGTAAAAATATACCAAAATATCACAAATTCTATAGGGAACAAGAATATATATAGATAGGGCAGCTTACGCTTCGGATATGTCCACAAAATGGCCGCCAACCACACTGACTCAGACTCCCTAATCTGCCACTTGAAATGTAGGAAGGGTATGTCAATTTCAAGGTGTTATTTACTAATCTAATTATTATTGGATATGCATAAAAATTGTATGGTGGGTTGCTGGATAATTGTCGATTATTTTACGACTATAAAATTAAAATTCTGACCCAAAAAATCTTTTTTGAAGGGAAATAAAATCGAAAAAAAAAATGTAAAACAATATTTTAGCTAAAAAAAATTGATGATATTCAATCAAAAAAAAAGGTAAACAAAATTTTCCGACAAATAAACATCTAGAGGAATCATTACTCTGTGATAGTTCCTTAGTACGTAGTAATTTTGAAAGAATTGGGAAAAAACGAAAAAATGGCAATCACCGGAAAATCGAACACATACCTATATATACGCCATATCTGGCTAAAAAAAAGATAGGCATGGGTAGCCAGATCATCTAGAAACACTTTCCAACACTAAAAAAATATAAGTTTTGCGACACTACTTGCCAATTCCTTACGGTAACATGACTAAGCAAAAAAATGCAAAACAAATAAAAAGGGGCACTCGTGGAAAAAGGGCCATTCTAATATACGGCATTTCAGAAAAAAAAAATTTCAGCCACGTGCTAGGCAAACCATCAAGGCATATTTTCCGACAAATAAACATATAAATGAAATATTACTCTGTGATAGTTCCTTAGTACGTAGTAATTTTGAAAGAAATGGGAAAAAACGAAAAAATGGCAATCACAGGAAAATCGAACACATACTTATATATACGCCATATCTGGCTAAAAAAAAAATAGGCATGGGTAGCCAGATCATCTAGAAACACTTTCCAACACTATAAAAATATAAGTTTTGCGACACTACTTGCCAATTCCTTACGGTAACATGACTAAGCAAAAAAATGCAAAACAAATAAAAAGGGGCACTCGCGGAAAAATGCCCAACATTCTAATATACGGCATCTCAGATAAAAAAAAAAGACATGCACGTGTTAGCCCAACCATCAAGGCACACTTTCTAACACATAAACATGAAAAAAAAATCAATAATATACGGCAATTCCTTACTACGTAGTAAATTTTTACAAATATTGAAAAAAAAACAGAAATTGGCAACCGCAGTTAAATACCCAATATACCAATAACTACGTCGTATCTGACAAAAACAAAATCACGCATGGGTAGCCAGATCATCTAGACACACTTTCCAACATTAAAAAAGCAAAAGTTTTACGACACTATTTCGCAATATCTTACGGAAAAATGACTTGGCAAAAAAATTAAAAAAAATTAAAAAGGGACACTCGCGGTAAAATGCCCGACATTCTAATATACGACATCTCAGATAAAAAAAAGACATGCACGTGTTAGCCCAACCATCAAGGCACACTTTTTAACACATAAACATGAAAAAAAAATGAATAATATACGGCAATTCCTTACTACGTAGTAATTTTTACAAATATTGAAAAAAACACAGAAATTGGTAACCGCAGTTAAATACCCAATATACCAATAACTACGTCGTATCTGACAAAACAAAGTCATGCATGGGTAGCCAGATCATCTAGACACACTTTCCAACACTAAACAAGCAAAAGTTTTACGACACTATTTGGCAATATCTTACGGAAAAATGACTTGGCAAAAAAATGAAAAAAAATGAAAAAGGGGCACTCGCGGTAAAATGGTCCTCGTGGTGATGAACGACATTTTAACTAAAAAAAAAAACATGCACATGGTAGCCAAACAATCCACCAAGACTTTCCACAACTGATAACCTATACAAGTTGCACCATTCTACGACAATTTCATAATACGTAATAACTTTGATAATTATGCAAACTACCTCAGAAGGGTAAACTCGGACGCGAACGACCCCGACGCGTCTCAGAAATCGGGGAAGGAGTACAGCTACAGCAATGCACATCTGGACACTACTAGAGCGTGTAGGGGAGACACCTCCTGCAGGTCGATCACCCACAAATTCAGTCACAGGGGTGAGTCACGTGAGAAAAACCTGTTTTTTTTTGACGCTCGGGGTCGCAAACGACCCACCGTACCTATCCAGGGTTAAAGGGATGGCACCTACCAGCAGTTCATTTACAACTGATCCACGATGTGATGGTGGATACTCTATTTCGATCCAAACCGATAGAGTTGGAATGGTCCATGGACGCAGACATATTCCCTCCCAGATGGGAACAAGTCCCGGAACTGCAATTCGACCTCTTCCTCACGAGCGTCTTCAAGAAACTACCTCGCTATATAGCCCCATACGAGG
>NC_090743.1:51796469-51903969 GCF_036898095.1 Palaemon carinicauda
GTACACAGCTATCACTTTCAGGTACGAGAGCCTTGTCTACTTGAGAGCACAAGGGCAACTCACTCCCTTCGCTACCAAAATGCAATCTTGCTACAATAGCATGCTGAGTTGTAGGTTTTTGTGGAATTCTCATGATTAAAGAGTTCGTTTACCTTGACGTACAACACACCTCTACATACATGAATTAGGACACTACCCCCCCCCCCTCCCAAGCTCCTCACTCCGGGAGGAGGTGCGCACTCACCCTCACTAGTCTATGGTATATGGAGGACACTCCGACCTGGAATAGGCATGGTATGTACTAGACAGAAATGCAACAACATATATATATATATATATATATATATATATATATATATATATATATAGAAATCACCCAAAAAGAATAGCACATCTTTCACAATAAAATTAAAAATTAAATATTGCATGTAAAAATGGACACAGTACAATATAAATATTTCCACTCATTTCTTCTTAAGACCTCTGCAACTAAAATACAGAATACCCAAAGTAAAAAAAAAAAAATCATAACTACATCAGTTTTACACAACCTCATCAAATACCTCCCTCTGGTTGTGGGCAATACGGGCTTCTTGGGCGGGACAGGGGTAGGAATAGATGTTCCTTCATCCCTTGATTTTACTTGTCCGGGTTTCCGGCACAATTTCGCAACACAACTCACCACCACCATTTCGGCATTTATTTAAATCACTACTACACTTGCACTTGCAACTTTCAACCGGTGGCCACTAGCCATTTTCCCAAGAAAATCATTCATCTTCCCGCCCTTCTCATATAACATTAAGGATAAGGTATTCACATCTACACATTCTCTAACACTGCCTATCCTCAAGGCTGAACTTTAATCCCGCAGCCACTTGCCATTTGGGAACCGCCCCGGCCCCCGCAACCAGGAATCATATAAACACATGAATAATACAGCATCCGGCTGACGGATCTCACCTGACCTATTTAACCTCTGATTGTTTTTAAGTTCACTCAGCAATGTTATACATATTGCCACACTCAGCAAAATTACCACAACATTTTACGTAGACATTAAGCATCAACATAAGAACACATTGTTATCATCAAGTTTAATTAAAACACGTTAAAAGAAGAAATGAGGTCTGTTCAAAAAACAACAGCAAAGGAAAAAAAAAATCTTCTACTCATCAACTCGAGGAATGTCACGTATGCAGGGGGTGAGGAGGAACACTTTTGAAAACTACCTCTTCAGGCACCACATGTATGTGTGCCTAATGATGTTCAGACACTGCACCATTAATAATGCTTTGTATCACAACTGTTAGATTTAACCATCTTCACTTGGTACGGACCCAAATGCGCTGGCTCTAGTTTATGTTTCCTAGGTTGTAATCGTTTCAAATACACACGATCACCCACAAATACTTTTACTAGTGCGGTTTTGAACCGACCACCATACTCTTAGCTGTGTTTTCCCTTAGCTCTTTTCAAAAACCTTTCAGTGGTGTTCATTACTCTCCTCAATAGATTTAATAGATATACACGGTACTGCTCAGCTGAATAATTTGGCAATTGCGGCAAATTATATGAGTACCGTATTTGTTGACACAGGATCCTGTACATACACTAAAAAGAAAGGTGTGACCCTGAGCGAAGCATTATATGCAATGTTCAAAGCTAGCTCAGCTGTAGGAAGCATGGCGTGCCAATGAAGAGAGTCATCAGCCACTAAGTAACATAAAATTTGTACTACTTCCCTATTATGCGATTCCACTAAGCCATTTGCTGAGGGCCTATATGCGGTCACTGAAAAGTGTTCAATTTTCATCAAGTCAGTAACCAATTTCGCCTCCTTATTTATAAACTCGAGACCATTATCACTTATCAAAATTTTCGGGCAACTAAACCTAGTAATGAAAGAGCACAGTGCCTGGGCTAATGAATTTGCCAATTTATCCAACATTGCGTAAGTATGAGTGTACCGAGTAAATGCATCCAGAAATACACATATATACTTATGTTGTGTTAAACCAGTAGGAAATGGTCCCACCACATCCATATGCACTCTATAGAATTTAATAGGAATCACAGGCCACTTTCTGGCTTCCGGTACAATGTTTTTATGTTCTTTGAAATAGCTACAAGCATGACAAACTTTTATATAATTCTCTATAGATTTTTTCATTCCTAACCAAAAAAAGGATTCACGTGCTGTCCTTAATGTTCTATCAATCCCTAAATGCCCTGCATACGGACTTGCATGTACAATCTGGATGGCTCGATTAATTAAAGAGGGAGGAAGAACTACCCATGCACAAAATTCCCCTCTCCTCTTCTCGAAAGGACAATATAAGATATTTACTATAAAAAAATTCTCACGAGGCACATTCAGAAATGACGGATAACTCTGCGATTCCCCTTTAATCACTACTCGCACTCTTTCCATCCATTCCTCTTTTTTCTGTCCCTCTCGGACTTCTTTTATGTCCCAACCTCCCAAGTCAATCAAACCTGCATCATCAGGGCATTTATTCTGGATACCCCTGGTCATGTCCTCGGCCACCCACATACATTCACTTTCGCCACTCATATCTCTCCCTCTCTCCCTAATATCTGCAACTCTCTCCCCCTCTCTCTCTCTCCGCTACCGTGATCCATTTGTTCCTCAGGAGAATTCCTATCCCGTTCTCTAGTTTCTCTATTTTGATAGGGTCTTCAATATTTTGGTTACGTTTTTCGTTCCTCTTTTGTGCCCTAGTTGTTACTCCTATTACTGCACCTCTAGAGAGAACATCAGCTACCTTGTTAGCTTTTACCTTCTGTGTGGTGAAAACCCTTTATATTAAACTCTAACAATCTCTCAATCCATCTCGCTTGTTAAGAGGTCAAATCATTTTTATAATACAAATCACGTAAGGGGCGATGATCACTTTGCAACTCAATCGACTGACCTAATAAAAAGAACCGATGCCTCTCTAGAACCCAAAGAATAGCCAAAGCCTCTTGATTAAATGTATTATAATTCTTTTCTGCCCCTTTTAACGCCCGGGAAGCAAAACAAATGGGTCGCTCTCTGCCTTTATCATCTTGTTAAGAAACTACGCCACCAATAGCTACGCTTCTTGCATCTGTTGTCAATAAAAACGGGTGATCAAATCTAGGATATGCGAGTAATTCATTGCTAGTTAAAGCAGCTTTCAAATGGTTAAAGGCCCTTTCTTCTTCCCCTCCCCATTTTATTACTTTCGTTTCTTTAAAGCATCTAAGGATCTCGCTATCTCTCCAAAACCTCTTATGAATTTACGGTAATACCCAGTGAGCCCAAGGAATCCAGCTACTTCCTTAGAGTTACATGGCCTGAGGAAATCTCTAATAGCCGCTACTTTACTGGGGCAGGGTTGGATACCTTCTGGGGTTATTATGTGACCTAAAAATTCGACCTGTTTACAGAAAAATTTGCACTTTGACAAATTTATTTTCATACCATTAAATCGCAATGCTTCTAAAACTTTACGAATATTATTTTTTTGTTCTTCGGCTGTTTTCCCTGTAATTATGATATTGTCTGAATAAACAAGAACATTATGGCCAATTAAGGGAGACAAAACCACCATCATTACTCTAGAGAAATGACTTGGAGCCTTTTTAACACCGAAAGGAAGAAAATTAAACTAAAATAGTTGATCGTTAGCTATAAATGCCGTTTTACATTTACTGTCTTCCTGAATGGGTATTTGATAGTATCCAGATTTTAAATAAACAGTTGTAAAATATTTACTATCCTGTACTTTCACAAGTAATTCTTCGATCAAGGGCAATGGAAACGCATTATCCTTAGTGACTGCATTCAATTTCCTATAATCAACACACAATCTTACTGAGCCATCCTTTTACTTAACAGCTACAATTGTAGAAGCCCAGGGGGATTCACTCTTCTCGATTATCCCTTGTTCCCTTAATTTACTAATTTCCCTTTCTATCTGTCCCTGAAAATGAATGGGTACCTTATAAGGCCTTGACCTGATCGGCTCCGCCTGCCCAGTTTCAATGCTAAAGGGAAATCGATTAATCCTCCCGGGTGGCTCATCTCCAATTGCAATTACATCGGAATAATTATTGACAATGTCACTAACTACAGGCTGATATTCTGACGGACATAGTTTTCGCGCTTGCATAATCAAATTCTGAGTGCGTTCATCTGTGAGGGCTGGAGTTGTGGCTCCCAACATCCCATTATAAGCAATTGCACATAACTCTAATTCACACACAGAGTCACTTCCTAACACAACTCTTTTATTTGACAAATTAACTATCGCTATATCAGCTCTATTCTCTTATATTTCCGTCAAGCCCTCTAATATCATATGTGCCCAATTGTCATAGGGTTTAACAACGACCTTGTTTCCTTCTGGAAGAGGGCAACACGGGTTCACTGATATGCTCGTAAGTGTCTGGGGAAGCAATACTTCTCCTCTCTCAGGTACAGCTGTTACCTTACTTAAATTTCTCTCCGAGCCCGCACATGCACTTACTGTCTTATGACTTTCTATCGGCAAAATGTACCTTCCTGCTTTTACTGTTATTGTATCTTTTCCCCAAAAAATGCATATTTGATTATTAGAGATGAAGTCAATTCCTAAAATAGCCTCGATTCCTGGAATTCCCAAGGTGGGCAAGACAAAAACATCATGTGTAAACTTCACAGATCCCACCTTGAAGTTGACGATCGTTGTATGGTTTATTCGTTATTTATTTCCTCCTGGCGTGTCGAGGACGATGGATGCCGCTGACTGTAGTGGGTTTGAGGAGAATCTTTTTTCAATCAGTAAAACGCTGGCTCCTGTGTCGATCAGCGCTCGAATGGATTTATCTGGCAGGTCAATCGTAACTGCTAACATTCCTAGACAGCCATTACGAGATATGGGGCCCGGGCCAATGACCTCAGCTGCAATGCTGCTGGTCCCTAGTGCTGCGGGGGTGAGGTCGGGGGTACCGAAGGAGGTCCCAATGCCTACTCTGTCCCGTCTGTTGTCACTGCTTCCTCGGCTACTGCTTGTTATGTCATGCAGGGGGGGGGGCATCGAACTCCCTCATTTCCCCCTTTCTCTGTTTCCTTTTCCTCGGATGTTGGGCAGGGGGAGGTGTGCGTGTGCCATAGCCTGTCCGCACATGGCATTTTTTGCCGAGCACTCACGAGATAGATGACCGTAGGCCTGACAAGTGTCACAGCGGGGGGATCCTTGGGTGGGGCACTCCACTCGTCGGTGCCCCTCTCCCCCACACTGCCAGCATCTGAAAACTTTGCTAACTCTGCGTTCTCCCCTACCCCCCTGCTTTGGGGGTCGATGAGTGCCTCTCATGGCTGCCAACTTCTCGGAATCGGGCCAGTTATTCCCAGTCGTTTCTCCCTCTGGCATACTGTCTAAAAGGTTTTGTATCGCGCTCACTACATCTGGTAACGAGTGATTGTCATCGAATAAATAACCACATAAATATGGGTTTACTAATCTGCGAATATGTTTACGGGCAATTGCTTTTTTATCACCTTCTGGAAGATTGGCACTCCGGGTAGCAAACGAATCGCAATCGCAAAAAATGTGAGTTGCAAAACTAAGAATGGATTTACCTTCCCGAATTTTGTGGTTGTAATTTTCTTTTAGGTCTCCCTTTCTTGCATCAGGCAAGGCATACTTCTCAATTAAATGTCGTTTTATTTCAGTATGACTTCTTAAACTGTCTTGGGGCCAACATATTACCTCCATTGCAGGAGCATCTTTCAGCAATCTAATTACCTGAATAACTTTTTCTCTTTCCGACCACCCATATGTGGCTACTTCAAAGTCTATCAAAAACACTTGAATCGATTGAAACCATTCGTTAGGCCGTTGATCATCAAAAGGCCTAACACTTGCCTGGAGTTCTGGCAACTTTCGAACTACGATTTGCGTATCTTCACTCGGCTGTGCATGTGTACTTTCACTTGTGTGCATTTGGACTTTGTCCATGTATGTCAGATATGATGTGGTTGCGCGCCACTCCTGTTCTTGTTCCACCAAAAATCTGTTCATTAATTGTTGTAAGTTATCTAACTTAATTTCCTGTCTATATTCTTCATCGGCAACGTTATACACTGCTCCTCCGTTTTCATCTCCCGCAGTAGCAGTGTCTGCTATGTTAGTTCTCGTGTATGTAGGCATCTTGAACTTTTGTTTTGCTGGCTCAACGTACAACTTCACTCACAGTATACACAGACGGACGTATTTTTATGCCTGACACCAATATGACCCATGTAGACGGATAATGAGACGTCAGAACATGGGTTTTCTTCATTTATTACAAAAGGTTCGTAAGTATACACTATACTGTACATAGCTATCACTCTCTCAGGTACGAGAGCCATGTCTACTTGAGCGCACAAAGGCAACTCACTCCCTTTGCTACCAAAATGCAATCTTGCTACAATAACATGCTGAGTTATAGGTTTTTGTGGAATTCTCATGATTAAAGAGTTCATTTACCTTGACATACAACACACCTCTACATACATGAATTAGGACATATATATATATATATATATATATATATATATATATATATATATATATATATATATATATATATATATATATATATATATATATATATATATATATATATATATATATATACAGATTAGCCTATCTTGCGAAATATTCCTTCGACGCCTCCTGCAGGATGTGAGAGCCCATTTCACCGATACCGACACCCTGCCGATGAATGACCTCCTGTTGAGGGCACAGAAGTTACACGAAGCTTCCTAGCCTTGATGCATCATTCTCCTTCAGCTGCTCATCCCTCGGCTCCTTGGCGGCGCCCTCTGTTGACGATGATGAAATTCTCACCCTGACGAAGAAGAAACCGCTGCAGCCGATACAGCAGAACCATAGACCGAACCCGACTTGGTGCTTCTACCACCAGCAGTTTGGTAGCAATGCAATGAAGTGCAGGGCCCCCTGCAAGTTCCCAAAGAAACTTGACGCCAGCCACCACCGACATCGACCATGGCCACAGTAGCAGATCGCAGTAAGATCGGATTCTACATCCTCAACGCTGTATCCAACCGTAGGCTTATGGTCGATATCGGCTGTATGCAGTCAACGTTTCCTCCCTCACCGGCCGACCTAAACCGTGCGCCTAGCAGTGATGCTCCCTCGCTCATCGCCACCAATGGATCTCCCATACGTTGTTATGGGACTAGGGTGCTGAAAATCTCAATCATGGGCTGATTTTACACTTGGCCCTTCGCCATCGCTGACGTCAGACACCCCCTCCTTGGCGCATACTTCCTGGCTCACCATGGTCTACTTGTCGACGTCGCCGTGAAACGCCTCATCGACACCGGGACATGCCGAACCCGCCCACTGAGAGCTGATCCTGGTATCACACCCATCTCCGCCATCGTAGCGCAGCCTTACGCCACCCTTCTTCGGGAGTTCACCGACTTCTTCAAGCATGAACTTCGACAGTCGCCGGGTCCCCCTCCAAGCATGGGGTCTACCACCACATCAATATGACGGGACCTCCCACACACGCCAAGTTCTGCCGCCTCCCACCGCAGAAGCTGAGAGATGCTAAGCGGGCCTTTGAAGTCATGGAACGGATGGGCATATGCAAGAAGGCGTCCAGTCCTTGGGCGTCTCCTCTCCATATGGTGAAGAAACCAGATGAGACATGGAGGCCCTGCGGTGACTACCGGCGCCTTAACCTCATCACAACTTCAGACCACTACCCTCTGCCGAATATGCAAGACTTCACCAGCGCCCTCCATGGGGCAAAAATTTTACTAAAATGGACCTTCTTAAATCATACTTTCAGGTTCTAGTGTTCCCAGAGGACGTACCTAAGACCACCATCATAATGCTGTTCGGCTCCTACACCTTCTCATATTCAACCTTTGGCCTACGCAACACTGGGGCCCCGTTTCGGCGATTGATGGACAGCATCCTGGTGGACCTGCCGTTCTGTGTTTGCTACGTGGATGACATCTTAATCTTCTTCAGGACGAAAGAGGAACACTGGTGACACGTCCGCGCTGTGCTGAAACGCCTTCAGGAGAACGGTTTGATCGTGCGCTTCAACAAGTGCACATTCGGCGCCAAGAGGGTGGACTTCCGTGAAGCCCACATCGACCAAGTTAGACGCTGTGAAAACCTTCCCAACCTCAATGACCATCCGGCACCTTCAGGAGTTTTTGGGGATAGTAAACTACTACCGTCACTTCATCCCCAGCATCGCCCACATCCTGACTCCGCTCAACAACGTCCAGAAGGGAAAAGCCAAGAAGCTCGTCTGGGGTCCCCTGCAGCAACGCGCATTTGACAGGACGAAGGCTGCCCTCGCCGAAGCCATCACCCTGGTGTATCACAACGACAGCGCCCCCCCTGAAGTTGACTACCGACGCCAGCAACGTCGCCTGCGGCACGGTCCTTGAACAGATCGTCAACGGTTATCCACAGCCCTTGGCCTTCTTCAGCAAGAAACTCAAACCTGCGGAAACCAGGTACAGCACGTTCGACAGGGAGCTCCTCGCCGTCTACCTCGCCGTCTACCTCGCCGTCTACCTCGCCGTCCGCCACTTCAAATACATGCTTGAAGGTACCCCTTTCACCATCGTGACGGACCACCAGCTCCTGATCCACGCTTTCACGAAGTCTTCAGACGCATGGTCCTGTTGCCAACAACGAAACCTGGCAGCCATCGCAGAATTCAGCTTCACTATTAGCTATGTACCGGGGAAGAAGAACCCAGTCGCCGATGCCCTCTCCAGGATCGAGATTAACGCAGTCCACCTGGGGATTGACTACGCCAACCTCTCCATAGAACAGCAGAGCGACCCAGAGGACCAGGACTATCGTACGACAGCATCAACACTACAGATGAAGGACATTCCCCTCGGCCCAGCCGGGGAAACCATTCTCTGCGACACCAGCACTGGGCACCCAAGCCCATAGATTCTTGCTTTCTGTAGAAGGAAGATCTTCAATGTCATCCACGGATTATCATACCCCTCAGGTCGCACTATGGCCCGTCTACTATCCGAGAAATTCATCTGGCCAGTGATCAAGAAAGACGCCCGTGAGTGGGCAAGAACTTGCATCAACTGCCAGACGAGTGAGGTCAACCGTTATACTGAGTCAGGAGTCAGCGATTTTCCCCAACCCAAGAGACGATTCGGACACATCCACGTGGACGTCGTGGGACCTCTGCCACCTTCAGGTTCTGCAAGATACCTCCTGATGATCGTCGACCGC
Organism: Palaemon carinicauda; assembly: GCF_036898095.1. Classification (NCBI taxonomy): domain Eukaryota; kingdom Metazoa; phylum Arthropoda; class Malacostraca; order Decapoda; family Palaemonidae; genus Palaemon; species Palaemon carinicauda. The sequence continues at coordinate 51,805,748 of NC_090743.1, forward strand.
TTCACTAGATGGTTAAAAGCGACTCTGATGTTCAAAGCCACCACCCATGCTTGCGCCGAAGCTCTCCCGTCGAGTTGGATCAGCCGGTGCGGTGTTCCCGACGATATCACGACGGACCGAGGTTCTGCCTTCTTGTCAGAGATCTGGCTCTCTCTGGCAAACCTGATGGGAACGTCACTCCAGAGCACCACGGTATACAACCCTGCAGCGAACGGCATGGTCGAGAGAACTCATCGCGCTCTCAATGCAGCCCTGATGGTGAGATGTACGGACGAACATTGCAAAGCGTAACTCTCATGGGTCCTCCTTGGTCTTCGCCCCACTCCCCGGGCAGACGGCGAACCTTCCCCTGCAGAGAAGGTCTATGGCGAGGCGCTTACAGTCCCAAGCCAGTTCTTCCCTGCAACTACCGACGACACAAAGCTGAATCACCTGAGAGAGATTGCTGGGAAATTTAGGCCATGCCTGAAAACATACGAGGACAGGGCCAGATACTTCATGCCCAAGGATCTAGACGACTGCGACTACGTCTTTATCCGGGTTGATGCTCACCGCCAGCCCCTGACTAGACCTTATTGCGGCCTATACAAGATTATCAGAAGAACAGCCAAATCTTTTCTCTTGAACGTCCACGGACAAATAGATTGGGTGACAATCGACCGATTAAAACCAGCGTTCCTTGAAAACAACGAGAAGATCACCGCCGGCCCTGGTAGACCCAGGATTCCGCCTCAGAACAAATCATCCACCAAGCAGGAGGAAATCATGCAACGACAGAAGAAAACGATTCCTCTGAAGCAGAGCAACCTTCCCCTCCGATCAAGCACCAGAGGGGAACTATGTCGCCCTCTATGATACAGCGATTAATAGCATCAACCATCGCCGATGCCCACTGTCTGGGGGGGGGGGTGAGTACTTGTAAGGATATCGCTTTCCCCGCTGTGTTTCCTTCCCCTGGACACACTTCTGCAAATTGTAATTTTATTATTTGTGCCACTCAGTGGCTTTTTGTCTCATGATGTTACGCTCTTTGAGAACTTTGTTTTAATGTATATAATTGTATATTTCCTTAGGCTACCGCCTTATTGTTTGATGCTTTGTCTTGTGAGAAAAGCACAATAATTTCGATGGATGGAGCAGCTTCCCTTCCGGGGCTACTTATCCGTCCGCACTTTGTAACTTAGTGACCGTTGCAAGTTTAATAATCTGTCAGTCTCTCTCCATTCGTCTTGCTATCCTCACAATATATATATATATATATATATATATATATATATATATATATATATATATATGTAAATATATATATATATATATATATATATATATATATATATATATCATGTAAATATATATATATATATATATATATATATATATATATATATATATTATATATATATATATATTTGGGGGGGGGGCTCGAGCCATGTCGTCTTGAGGGAAGTTCCCTTCAGCTGCTTCCTACTGTATAATTGTTGGGGGTGTTCCTGCAAGGTTGGGAAGGAAACACAATCTTGAAATTAACGTAAGTTCTATTGAGAAGGTGCAATACAAGAGTTAAATCCAACAGGCAGGAAATATGTCTGCCTTGGGTGATGAAGGATAATACAAGCTCACTGTGTGATGCCCCAAGGCTTGGAAGTACATTGTTGCCATGTCTTTGGGGCGTTGCCACACTTAATAATGTAATGGATATCTATGCATAATAACATTGTAATATGATGCATATACACGTATGAATACATAGGGGATGTATTTGTTTACAAGAGACATATGATAAATGAGACATAATAAATGGGAAACATAATACATTGCTTTAGGTATGATTATATGTTAACGTCAGTTAATGTAACGGTCTCACATTTTATATATCTACATCCCCCTCCCCCCTCGCACTCGTAGTTCCATTCTCGAGCGAACTATTTCTAAGGAGCCTTTGAGATCTCTGTGGGAACACTTGGGGGTTAGAGACTAAGGACCTTTCTATGTCCGTGCAAGGGGCCACAGGTAAATGGGGGAGGGGGTCAACACCAGGCGTTGGCACTGGATGTAGAAAGCGGCGGATACGCCACCAAACTCGGCCACTGGGAAGACGCACCTCATAGTCCCGTGATTTCCCAAAACCCATGATAACGCCAACCTTTTCCCATCGATTTGATGTAGGGTCTTGGATCCTTACTGTCTGACCTATATCCAACTTGGGAAGTGGCCGGGCGTGTCGATCGTATTGTAGTTTTACTTGTTCAGCACGGGCAGCTGCACGGCAGTCACAATCCTCAGACTTGGCCTGCCATTCCTCTGAAAAAGACTGTGGATGAGCAGGTAAACAGGTACGGAGTGGGCGGCCATACAAAATCTGTGCTGGAGAGCGGCCTGTGAAGTTTGGAGTATTACGCAGTTCCAAGAGGCCTCGATCAAATTCTTCGCAGTCAATATTGCCAGAAGGTGCTGTCTTGGGAATTAAGTGCTTAATGGCTTTTACAGAAGCTTCTACATGGCCATTGTACTGCGGGTAACGTGGTGACGACATGATATGGTGAACACCCCATCTCATCATGAAATCTAGGAAGTCTTTGCTGGCGAATTGAGGGCCACCATCGGTCCTGAGACGAAGGGGAACACCAACTTCCCTGAAGTAACGACAGAAGATACGTATGGTGTTAGAAGCAGTAGTGTCTCCCGTACATGGTACCACAACAGGCCACCCAGAGAGTCGATCGGTTACAACGAGGAATGACTTCCCGGCGACACTGAAAAAGTCAGCCGAGACAGACTCAAAAGGCCTCGTAGGGTGGTCATCATTCAATAAGGGCTTCTGCTGGAGGCTAGGCTGCAGCATTTGGCATGATTCACAAGATCTAATAGTGCTGGTGATGTCTGAGTCACTTCCCGGCCAAAAAACAGTCTGTCTTGCACGTCGCTTTGTGGCTTCCACTCCTCGATGACTATCATGAAGACGAGCAAGAGTACGACGGCGGAGGGCAGCAGGGACGACAATTCTTGCTTCATAGAGAACCAGATCACCATCAGTTGAGAGGTTTTCCCTTAATTTCCAGAAAGGGAGTAATGACTGGTGTTGGTTATAACGGCTTTATGGAAATTCTGAAGTCACACAATTTACAAGACGGGTATACGATGGATCAGCTCTTGATGCAGCTTGGAGTTCCTGAAGTGTCCTATCTGCATCTTGGGGCGTAGAATCTTCTTCGGCGATGACAACATTGACATTGACGATGTATTTGACATGTGTTGCAATATCAGCACAAGTGATATCATCTTCTGGAGTAGGCTGACTGACTGGAGCTCGAGATAAGGCATCTGGAATGCTGAGCTGCTTTCCAGCCTGCCACACTGCTGTGAATAGGTACGGTGAAATCTTTTCCTGAGACGCTGAAGGTGAGGATTCTCCACTGCATCAAGTGTATAATGATTGAGAATTGGGATGAGTGGCCGGTGATCAGTCATCAGGGTAAAATGCTGAAGACCAGCTAGATACAACCTACACTTAGACATAGCCCAGACCACAGCTAACAACTCTAGCTCTATAGTAGCGTAGCGAGATTTGGCATCTGTGAGGAAGCGGGAGCCACGTTGAACTAGACGAAGTCTGCCATTACTATGGTCCTGTAGAAGGGAGTATCCAATTCCATATAGGCGAGAGGCATCAGTCTGGAGGATTACCGGCAATGCAGGATCAAAGGAGGCAAGGACTGGGGGGCTTACCAAGGCTGCCTTGACTCGACGAAATGCCTCGTCATGATCAGGAGTCCAAACGAATGCGCTCTTGGGGCTCATCAGAGGTCGTAGGGGCTGAGCTGTAGCAGCAATCTCAGGGGTAAATTCGGTCAACTAGTTCATGAAACCCATGAATGATCGAAGGTCAGTCAAATTGGTGGGTTTTGGAAAGTCCTGGATTGCACTGACTTTGCCAGGATCAGCTGCTATACCCTCTTCTGAGAGCTGATATCCACAAAAGGACACTTGTGATGCAGCAACCATAAACTTGTCTCTGTTGAGAGTAATCTTGAATTTGCGGCATCTAAGAAGCATCTCATAGATTTGTTGAAGATGAGTGAAGTAATCTTCATCAGAAAGAAGTATGTCATCCACGACCTTTACACAGTTCTGCATTCCTTGAAGAGCCATATCACCGCGGAGACAGAAGGCTTCCCCTGTAGCTGCAAAACCCATTGGGTCTCTGCAATGTTTGAAACGGCCGTACGGTGTAATGAAGGTTGTCAGGTGTTGGTCCTCTTCAGCAAGTGCCATCTGCCAATATCTACATAAGGCATCGGCTGTAGTGAAATACCTTGCCTTCGAATTAACACTATGGATAGCAGCGAACGGAGTTGGAGAAGGGTGGGTTGGTCGGGACACTTGGCTGTTGAGCTTAGTGAGGTCAACAGTGATACGGACACCTGAGTCCTTAGCTACTACGACGAGCGGATGGCACCATTCTGAAGTTTCATCACCGGCAGGCTTAATAATTCCTTGGGTTACCATGGAGGCGAGTTCTTCCTTAACTTGATCGCGGAAAGCAAAGGGTATCTGGCGTGGAGTGTGGACAGCAAAGGGTACTGCACCATCCTTGAGGTGGATTTCATTGGAGGACCGGTCATCGGCTGGAGTGGTGTTGTCTTGAGATCTTCTTTGGTGACCAAAACATCCTTGAACTCTCGTAGAAAAAATTCTCTTGCCTCCGTAGGGGATGTGGTAGCAGAAAGGGGCAATTCCTTGCATCTTTTTACATGCTTAACTTCCAATATTGGCTTGGGAAAGTCAGGAGAAATAATTGCTAATTCCTTACAGTGGCTGTAAGACAACAATGGAGTTTGGACACCGTCATGAACCTGTATAACTGCAGAACAGGACTGCTTACCCAGCATAAGAGTGGCTTGGAAGGTACCCAAAGCAGGTGTCATAGCTGAACTATCAGCAGTTAGAGTTACAGTTGTAGGAAACGGCTTCAAACTACTCCTAGGTATCTTAAGGAGGTCAAGATGCTGGGGTCCTACCACGGAGACTTCGGCGCCTGTGTCAGGTAACATCTGAATTCGGGATGTAACATCTCCATATGTTAGAAGGACACAGATAGGCTTAGGCGACTTGCCGAAAGTTTCGACTCGACGACAGCTGGACTTCTTTACGACCTTTGATTTACTTGATGATGGGGTAGCTTTGTCACTTGAAGAGCCACCCTGTGTACTGTCATTTCTCTTTGCCTTACAGTATTTATCGTAATGTCCCACACGGTTACAAACTCGGCATTGTGCTGCGTTGGCTGGGCACTTTGGAGTCCTGTCCCAATGACCTTGTCGACCGCAGTTCTTGCAGCTGCTTTCTAGGGCTGGGCAACCTTCGGAAGAATGGTGGTTACATGCACAACACTGGCAGGGATTGGCTGGTTTGAGTGGTGGAGTTGAAGAATGATTTTTACCACCTCCTTTCTGTTTCTTGTATGTTGAAACAACATGTAGCTGGGAGGTTGGTGCTCGAATGGCAGAAGTAGCCTTCCTGGCCGCCTCATATGAGCGACAAGTATTGACCACCTCCTGTAGTGAAGCTGTTGCATCAAGAGAGATGAGTTTCTGGACAAGTTTCCCATCCCTGATACCCATGAGAATTATCATCTTCATTTGAGTTTCCTCACACACTGATGAATTCCCCAGACAGACGTCCACCTCTTCAGCTATATGCTTAAGTCGCACGTAAAAATCTGAAAAAGATTCTCCCTCGAACTGCTTGCAACTTAAGAGTTCTCTTCGGCGTAGGGCTTCGTTGCGTAGACTTTTCACGTGATCCTGCAGCTCATCTAAGACCTCTTCTACTGTCTTGTCTGTGTTAGGTGGAATATCCAGGGTGTGCTCCAAGATCCTCTGCATCTCTAGAGTGAGGCATATTCTAAGCTGAATGAGTTGCTTCTCTCTAGGTAACTTGGATAAATCCACCATGATAGATTAATCTTCCCATCGACGTCTCCATTCTCGAAAAACTTGAAAACTGGCATCTGCTTGAAGGGGAGGCAGGTTCTGGGTGATAGCTTTTTGAGGGGCAGGTATTACTGATGAACTTGAAGATGAAACAGTAGGTACTGACGACGTAGATGATGTATTGACTGAAAGGCTATGTGTGCTGTCAGGTTGGGAGGTAACAGGAAGCAACCTCTGCAACAATGCTGTAAAGCGAGCACTTTCTTCCTGTCGACGTTGTTCGTCTTCTCTGCGTCGAAAATCCTCTTTTTGGTGCCTTCTTGCATCCTCTTGTATTCGACATTGTTCAAGATACTTGATGAAATGAAGAAAATCGGCTCCTGAAGCTGATGGAGGAGTTGTATAATGTGGGGTGAGTGGCGGTGGCAACTGGTACACTTCCTCCCCAGTTAATCCCCCGAGAGCTCCAACATTAGCATTAAATTCTTCCTCTACCTCTGCTTCTCCTATATCAGTAGATTCCTCGTGAAATTCCGATTCCAACATGGTTTATTGTAAAAACATTAACATTAACATATCAAGAAGGAATATGTAAGAAATAAAAGTTAAATTTTCCAAAATATTCAGAAATAATATAATTCTTACGAATATGTGCACATTATACTAAGTGTAGCGGTACAGGTAGGGAGGGGGAGGAGTCTGTTCGACGAACAGTAGTCACTCCCCTCGGTGACGTCACGGTCAGTTGCCCGGAAGCGTTCAAAGTGACTAGATGTCAGTGTGCCAGTTTAGTTAAATTATTTGCTAACCTTGTTATTGTAATTAATTACGGGACACAGCACATGAGGAGGTCACTTAACAGTCACTAAGGCACGCTGCACTAAAAGGGTCCACTTATAATTCACTATGGGCAACGAACACTACACTTAAATGCACATAAACTGCACAATAAATCCATGGAGATTCACGGGGAGAGTAATGGCGGCTATAATCGTCGTCTTGTGTTGCTTGAAAAACTTGTAAAAGCACTCTCTTCTCACAAAATACTCACTGCGCCATGTTGAGGGTGTTCCTGCAAGGTTGGGAAGGAAACACAATCTTGAAATTAACGTAAGTTCTATTGAGAAGGTGCAATAAAAGAGTTAAATCCAACAGGCAGGATATACGTCTGCCTTGGGTGACGAACGATAATACAAGCACACTGTGTGATGCCCCAAGGCTTGGAAGTACATTGTTGCCATGTCTTCGGGGCGTTGCCTCACTTAATAATGTAATGGATATCTATGCATAATAACATTGTAATATGATGCATATACACATATGAATACATAGGGGGTGTATTTATTTACAAGAGACATATAATAAATGAGACATAATAAATGGGAAACATAATACATTGCTTTAGGTATGATTATATGTTAATGTCAGTTAATGTAACGGTCTCACATTTTATATATCTACAATAATATTTCTGCGAGTGATATTTTAAGAGAATTACTGTCAGGCATCACAGGGTTCCAAACCCCGGAACGACTATCCGAAGATATCGTGTATAATCAGGGACGTATCCGAAGATAACCATAGACATCTGCACACCCAATAGACTTTACCCAGTCTAATCCACTAAGGGGAAGGATAAGTGAGGAGCCCTTACATATCCTCTCACCTTACGGTGCCCCCGTACGTCTCTGGCGCCTCATTCCTTTGTCGCACCTTCAATCTACTGTTGTGCTGTTTTGTTTTGCGCTCTTTATCAGCTTATTTTGAAGATTTTCTTCATATGATGGCTTCCTCTTCTTCGTCTAAGTTGATTACCAATCTTTCTTTGCAGTTTGGTTTAGCTGTAAATGTTTTAGATCCCTACGGGGAAAGTTATTTAACTTTTACGTTGAGGGAGCCGGAGCGCTTCAAGTCCAGCTAGCTTGGGCATCTGGTTTCGTACCTGATCGCCCTTATTTTTCGTGTTCACTTGATTTATTGTGTAAGTTTCAAGTTAGCTAGTAGTTTTTTAGCATTGTGATGCTTTGGGCTCTATTTTATGTTTGCGTTTACATTGCATTTTTTAATTTCATGTTTTTTGTTGGTGAGTGTCAGTTTTGGTTAGCCTAGCCTAGAGACGGTAACTTTTCAGTTAAAGTCGGACTCACCGATGTCGATTTGGTCTATCGTTCCGGACTCGTTGACAGTGGCTTTTCCCTTATGGGTTTTTCACCTCAGTTAAACTAGTTTTTCTGAATTATTTTGTCCATTTGTTTGCAGTTTTTTGGTATTTTAGACCGTTTAGGCTCTTGGTCATTATGCTGCAATTAATTGGGATTTCCAGGGCTAGGTATGTGCAGTTTTTTTGGAGGTCCCCTTTGCAAAGAGTAAGCTAAGTTATTTTATCATAAGTCGGTACGCTGACTTTATGTACTGCCATCCCTTTTAGCCTTTGGGATTTCTCTTTTGACTTGTCGCATTTAGGCCTAGCATATCCTTTGACGGCGTATCCGTTGGTCTGCCATGCTACATTCGTTCGAGATTTCTCATGCTGGGTTTTAGCAATTCTTTAGAGGTCCCCTTTACAAAGGGTGAGCTCAAAATGTCGGTGCGCTGGCTCTAGTGTTTTGCCGTTTCCTAGCCTCTGGGATTTTTGAGCTCGGGCCATGTCGTCCTGATGGAAGGGTTCCTTTAGGTAGCCTTCTAAGGGATATTTGCTACAGTGGTATTCCCAGAGAAATAAACCGAAGGTCTCCAGGATTCTAACTCCTGGCGCGAGTATCCAATTAAGGATATCGCATAATATCAGGGGATGTATCTTCACCCCGAATAGATTTAACTCTTCGATGTAAGTGGGAAGAGTGGCAAAAGAAGGGGGTGCCAATATAGGTACCCGGTTGACCTTTATCCCCACTACTACCACGATGCCATTCCTCTTCTTGTAGCGCTACAAGCGAGTTGTGCTCCCATGTTAACCCGGTGTTTTGGTACAAGTTATTGGAATATTAATCATGCAATCCCCAGCATCTTCATCCTTTGGAAAGTTGAGTATTAATTCTTTCCTGTGTAAAATTTTAGGATGCCGTTTAACAGTTAAATTTCAATAATTTAAGTGTAGTTGATTGAGCGTTGCCAAGAACCGGAGGGAGCCATTTTACGACTGCAGTCACCCATTACGATCGCATTTTATTTAATCAGTAGGGTGACAATTCCTGGTATTAAGCTATAATGTTAGCTATTTAGGCAAATTATACAAGTGGTGATTTTGCATACATGAATAATATTCCTCTTCCTATTATGTGACTTTACCTTTCGTATGCGGTGGGAACCCCGGTGGTACCAACTACCTTGGCCGGGGATCCTACCGGAGCGAGGCTACTCTCGCTCAAATATATGTTAGTAAAGTAATTCCCCCCGTTTAGCCTCACCCTATCATTCTTTCTTGATTCGGATGAGAATTTACATTCTCTAGAATCTATAAATAAGTTATGATATTCATTCTCTCTCAGAGAAAAGAGGCTAAACCCTTTCTCCCTCCCTGAGAGCCGCCGCCGCTACAGGCGGCAACCTCTGTCTTTCTTCATCGCTGTTGAGTAGAACAAAGTTCTTGTTGCCTCAGGCTTTGATTTAGATAGTGACTAACTCAGGGTGCCCTTGTCTTGCCGCCGACAATGTCGTCAGCAAAAGAACCATGCTTCCTCTGCCGCCGACGATGTCGTCAGCACAGGAAGCCATGCTTCCTCAGTTCACTGTTTAAGGTAGGCAGCATACCTGCCACCACCTCTCATATCAATGAACTATAAGACCCTCTACCCTTCCCCTTCTGTCCTTTAGTTACGTCATAGCCGTCAAAAACTCCCTAACCGGCTTGCTAAGCTGACTGCGTTACCGGCTGGTAGTTCAGCCGTCTCTGCCACCTTCCCCCTTACTCCCTTCTATCACAGTAAGTGAATATTATTGGGGGGAAGATTGAGACGGCTCCTGACGGCTGCCGGCGGGAGACCTAACATACTTTTGGAAGTCCTCAGCTCTCCCTTGAGCTGCCATCCACATTCATTGCCGCCGACGTCATAGCCAGCGACAGGCCTTTTGTGGATGAGTGGAAGCCAGAATCTAACAGATTCTTTCCCCTTCCATTGGAACTTTGATTCTGGCAAGGAGACAGTAGGCGGTCTGATAGTCCTCCTACACTTCCAACTGTTATGTTTACTCATAATAATAGGAAACTCTCCTTCCTTAATGCTTTTTCTCCCTCTATCAGTTAGTACTGCCAGGTACTAACCTAACACCGGCAGTGCCGCCGGCTTAACTAGTTTACAACTATACAGTAGTACACGTTTTCTAACATACGCAGTGTTTCCTGTCACAGTTAATTGTTGGGACCACAATATTATGTTGAGGGTGAGTACTCCCTCAACACCCAGATGGTTTTTTCGATCACCAGCACCCTAAAAAATCACCGATCAATATTGATATATACTACAGGTGGATAATGTTAGTATGGAAACTTACTAACTCTTACTCTAGTTCCTAGAGTTTACCTACCTTGTATTCTCCCTATCAGGGAGACTAAATATTACTACTGACGGAGGTCTCAGCAATGGCCTAGGAGAGGAAACACAGATATGTCTTTTCTATTCCCTTTCAAGCTTACTATCCTAAGCTATTATAAACAATAATGATTACTATTGTTAATTAAAATGTATGCTTTTATATCTCTGATATAAGAAAACATGAATACTCATTGGGCCCTCTCTCCTTCACAGGAGGAGCCGATGGAGAAGTGTGCAGCATTGTTCTGCAACCACAAAGGCAAAGACTTTTGTGGCCACACGAAGTGCAGGACTCATGCCCCTTTCTGCATCATCTTGGGAGTCCTCAAGTATTGGGACCCAAAGGGTTGCCCCACCTGCTCGACCCTGCTGGCCTACGGCTTCAGATAAGCTCCCCCAGTCAACATTGAGACTAGGGATACATCAAGGGAGACCCTTCGCAAATGGGTAAGAGGGTTCCAGAAGAACTCTCCGGGACCGTACTTACCCAACAACTCCCTAAGGTGCCTACTGTTCCCCAAGGCCCTACCAAACGCAGTAGTGCCCCAGGAACAGGTCCAGCCATCCCTCATACAACCGAAGATCGACGCGGACATAAATAAGGCATTGGAAGGCATGGAAATCCACCAAGAGTGGATGTCAGAAGTGTCCACTGACACTGAGCAGGACCTACTGCAAGGAGGCCCTGAAGAAGACGTGGAATATCCACAAGTGGAGGATGAAGGATCCGTTTCAATGACAACCGAAGATCCTCAGTTTGCCGTGACAGCATACCAACCTATGCTATCAACTTCTTCAACCCCAACTTCACAACCAGTGGCACAGACCGACAAGAACGAAGCAATCCTCACTTTGATTCAACGGATGATGGAAATGTTCCAAAAGGAACAAGAGACGATGAAACAATCAATCAAGCAGCAGCAGATACTGTTGCAGAAGAGGGCGGACCACCCTAGACCTACCAAGGGCTCCACTATGAAGCCCCGTAGAGTCTTAGATCTCCCTCACTGCTCCGAAACCAACCCCTGGAGGTATGCGGAGCATATCCCCATGATGAATGGGAAACTATTCGTCTCGAAGTTGGGGGCAAAACTAATTGAAGACCTTGAGTTCTGGCCTAACTTTTCAGCTTATCCACACTGTTACGTGAGACTGCAGGATGAACATGCAGCCCGTGAGGAAACGGTACCCAAAGAGGTCATTGTCTTCGAGCATGACAAGGCGCAAGCCATCCTCCTGACAACCTTAAATGGAGCCGGGTACACCAACTCCAAAGTCTCAGCACTGAGCAAGAGACATCCCACCTTTCTTACTCCTTCCTCCATCTCTTTCCCCTTTTCGGAGAAAGCACTAGACTTTGCCATCAAGGCAGTCGATGAGGGCAAACCCTGCCCAACCTTAAATGAATGCAAACCATTCTCTCTAGCACCGCCTACCTGCGAGGAGAACTGAAAGGATATCCACCTAACCTTCTCCGTCTCTAAGTTGGATCCAGAGATAGCAGGCCAGCAGTTCAATGAGAACCTTCCGAAGTTGCCAGACCATCTTCTGAGGAGGGAACAGGAGATGAAGGAGAGACTTGTGGCCTCCCTTTATCATCAGAACTGCCTGGAAATGAGTGCAGGTCTACATAACACCCCAGAAATTTTCATCTTCCTGGCTAAGTCTCACATGGGGACCCTTGTGAAAGACTTATATGCTTTCCTCAGAGCAAGGAGAGCCTGCAGAGAGCTCGTGTTGGCCTCAGCGACTGTCAGACACGAACCAAGGAAACTGATTACCTTGAGTATGTGGGGTAAAGACCTTTTCCCACAGGAACTGGTCCAAGAAATCATTGCCAGACCAGCCACGGAGAATAGGAACCTTCTCCAAAAGTGGGGCATGAACTCAAAGAGGAAATCTTCCTCGGACGGAGGTCCCCTGTCTAAGAATATAAAGGCAAGGAGACCACGTAGACCTGCACAACTTCCTGCCGTGACTATGACCACGATGCCTCAGACCACCTTCCGGATGGTCCCTCAACAACTGGTAGCCCAGTAGCCAGTGTTTAACCCTAACTTTGAGAGGTAGTCGACTTCCTTTCGCCCTAGTCAGAAAGGAAAATGCCCAAAGAGAAGTTCTTCCAGAGGTAACTCTTCTCGTGGCCGAGGAAGACGTGGTCGCGGAAACAAATCCGCAGGACCCCCCAAGCAATGAGGGGCTCCAGGTAGGAGGCCGATTGTATCACTTTCGGGATCGCTGGACCTTCGATCCCTGGGCCCACAGCCTAATCATGAATGGTCTCAGGTGGAAATGGAACAGAACTCCACCCATTTTCCAGAATTTTTCCAACACTCCACCCCCTTGTTAGAAGAATATACCTCAGAACGCTTGAACAAGAAGGTAATACGGAAAGCGAAGTCAATCAAATTCCAGGGAAGGCTGTTTTGTGTTCACAAGAAAGACTCAGACAAACTCAGAGTAATTTTAGACTTATCTCCACTCAAAAAGTTCATCGAGAACAAGTTCCAGATGCTTACTTTGCAACACATAAGGACCCTTCTACCAAAAGGGGCGTACACAGTCTCAATAGATCTAGCAGATGCTTACTGGCATCTTCCAATGAGTCGCCCTTTCTCCTCCTACCTAGGATTCAAGCTACAGAAGAAGAAGTCTGTCTTCAGAGCAATGTCCTTCGGACAGAAAACAGCCCCAAGGATATTCACGAAACTAGCAGACACAATCATCCAGCAGCTTTGCTCCGAAGGAGTTCAAGTGGCTGGTATGGGCAGTATCCAAGACTACTTGTCTGCAGGCAACCAACAAGGTGATCAAGTTCCTGGAACACCTGGGCTTCAAGATCAATAGCAAAAAGTCTCGCTTTTCTCCTGCTCAGAAGTTCCAGTGGCTAGGAATCCAATGGGACTTAAGTCACACCATCTCTCCATTCCATCCAAGAAGAGGAGAGAGATAGCTGGATCTGTCAGGAGACTAATCCGTCATAAGAGGATATCAAGGCACCAACAGGAAAGAGTATTGGGCTCCCTCCAGTTCGCAGCAGTGACAGACCCGATGCTAAAAGCCCGTCTAAAAGATTCGTCAGGAGTCTTTCGAAGGTACGCATCAAACGCTCAAAGAGATCAACTAAGGTTGACCCCGACCCTGTTGCACACGCAGTTAAGGCTGTGGTCAACAGCCAAGAGCCTAGCACAGAAAATTCCCCTGCAACCACCACAACCATCAGTGGTGATACACACGGACGCCTCCTTGGAAGGATGGGGAGGCCATTCTCACGAGAGAAAAGTGCAAGGGTATTGGTCGCACAAGTTCAAAACCTTTCATATCAACGTTTTGGAAGCTTTGGCAGTTTTCCTGATGTTGAAGAAACTATCCTCTCGCAGAGCAATCCACATCAGATTGGTCCTGGACAACGAAGAGATAGCAAAATGTGCAAATCGACAAGGCTCGAGATCGCCTCACATCAACCTTGTGATATTAGCCATCTTCTACCTGGCACCTGTCAGCAGTTCACCTACAAGGGTCCCGCAACGTGACGAGGACGCTCTATCCAGGCGAAAGCCCATAGAGATAATAGTCCCTAGACGCAGACCCATTCTCCTTCATCTCGGAAAAAGTCCCGGAACTGCAGGTCGACCTCTTTGCAACGAGCGAAAACAAGAAACTGCCTAGTTACATAGCCCCTTATGTGGACCCTCAAGCAGAGGCGATGGACGCCATGTCCTTCGACTGGAACAGGTGGAATCGCATTTACCTGTTTCCACCAACCAATCTCCTGCTAAGAGTCCTCGACAAGCTAAGATCCTTCAGAGAGACAGCAGCAGTAGTGACCCCCAAGTAGCCCAAAAGCAATTAGTTCCCTCTAGCTCTAGAGCTGAAACTGAAGCTGTTTCCTCTGCTAGATCCAGTATTATCTCAACTGGTCCAGAAGTCGACTGTCTACGCTTCATCCTCGAGAACCAACAACCTACATCTCATGACTTTCTTGCCCTAGCAGCGAACAAAAAGTTTGGAATCTCGAAGGATAAAGTTGACTTCATCGAAGAGTATAAGTCAAGTTCGACTAGGAGACAATATGAATCGTCATGGAAGAAATAGGGTTCCTTTGTGCAAACAAGGAAACCGACAGAAATATCGATAGATTTCTGTCTCGCATTCTTCATATACCTACATGAACAAGGCCTGGCTTCTACTACGATTACCTCATGTAAGTTGGGCCGGGGTAGACCACTTCTGTATGCTTTTGAAGTGGACTTCTCAAGTGAAATCTTTAATAAGATCCCAAAAGCATGTGCTAGACTCAAGCCAGCAACCCCACCAAAGCCCATTACGTGGTCTTTGGACAAAGTCTTGCACTATGCTTCGAACCTGAACAATGAGGATTGTACTCTAAAGGATCTAACACAGAAAGTCATTTTTCTGTTTGCAATAGCCTCAGGGGCTAGAGTTAGTGAAATAGTGGCCTTATCCAGATACAAAGGACATATTCAGTTCCCAGACACAGGAGAACTGAACCTTTTTCCTGATCCTGCCTTTCTTGCCAAGAATGAGCTACCCACTAAGAGGTGGGGTCCTTGGAGAATCTGCCCACTGAAGGAAGATAACTCTCTGGGCCCAGTAGAGTGTCTTAAGGTCTATCTTCGAAGAACTTCAGACTTCAAAGGAGGATAGCTCTTCAGAGGCAAAACTTCAGGATCAAACCTATCCCTAAGACAACTGAGAGCGAAGCTCACCTACTTTATGCGCAGAGCGGATCCTGACAGTACACCCGCAGGTCACGATCTAAGGAAAGTTGCTTCTTCGTTGAACTTCTTTCAACATATGGACTTTAAAAGACTCCGCTCATACACTGGGTGGAGATCATACAGGGTCTTCTACAAACACTATGCGAAGCAAGTACATAAAATAAAACATTTTGTGGTGGCGCCTGGTAGTGTCATTAAACCCGTCGTCTAGTGCTGCGATGAACAGTGGACTGTTTTGGGACTTTACAGTGCATCGGGTGCATAGGTATACTTACCTTCTAGTGCAAATCATAACAATGATTATCATACTGTTCCATATAGGTGCCTATCTGACCAATAACACCAGTGCCGAGTGAACGTTTGCGTCACAGTGTTTATGTATTTCCAAAAATCTGAACATGTCGAACAGATTTGGTTTCACATCTCCATTGAGTGGCATTATTCCGATAATGAAATTATATATTTTTTCTACAGGAGAAAATATGGACCCTGATGTGTTTTAATGCTGGATCAGATTCACACTCTATTGTAACTACATTTGATAATTTAGTTGCAAAATTCTTCTTCTTCTTTGTCTACATCTTTTCCCACTTTTATGTGGGGTCGATGTTTCTAATCAGCTTTCTCCATCTACCTCTGACCCACACCTCAGCACCGGTTAATCCCTTTGATCGAAGGTCATCCTTATAGGGATTAAATGAAACTCTAGCATGTTTAATTTGTCTGCAACTGAGGTAGCAGTACTAAGACGCAAATACGTTTTTGTATTTTTATTTTGCAACTAAATTTGGGATTGCTCGATGCTATACCCCTTACGACACCACGACTTGCGTAGAAAGTCGGGGTGTCGTAAGGGGTAGAGCAGCGAGCAGTCCCAAATTTAGTTGCAAAAAAAATACAAAAACGTATTTGCGTTTTAGTACTGCTACCTCAGTTGCAGACAAATAAAACATGCTAGAGTTTCATTTAATCCCTATGAGGGCCTAGAACTTGAAATCAGAATACAGATTTCCATGGAAAGTAAAAGGTAAGCTCTAAAGTTATCCCTTCTACTCCTACGGAAATACAAACCTTGAATCCTTATTGCTGATGTCGACACTTTCCCTGCAGGGGGCAGGAAGCACTCAACCAGCTCCAGGCTTAATGAAAATGACAGTTACCTGGAATTTCACATACAGGTCTAGTAGACCAGATAAGGAAATCCATTCAAGGTAGAAGGCACATACACAAACCCACAGCTATAGTAATTTCAAGTTAATTCTCTGGTATGCTTCCATCAGGACGACATGGCCCTAGCCCCAAGAAATGAATTTTGAGCAAAGCGAAAAATCTATTTTTGGGGGAGAGTGGCATGTCGTCCTGATGAACCCACCCTTTTGCTGGCCCCTCCCAAAATTACTTTATCAGCAGCCATTTCTGCTTAATGACAAAAAATGGAATGACGTCGTGGTAGTAGTGGGGATGGAGGTCCACCGGGTACCTAGATCGGCACCCCCTTCTTTTGCCACTCTTCCCCCTTACATCTAAGAGTTAAATCTATTCGGGGTGAAGATTGCTATGTGTCATATCTAAAAATACATCCCCTGATATTATGCGATATCCTTAATTGGATACTTGTGCCAGGAGTTAGAATCCTGGAGATCTTCGGTTTATTTCTCTGGGAGTATCACTGTAGCAAATATCCCTTAGAAGGCTACCTAAAGGAACCAGTCCATCAGGACGACATGGCACTCTCACCCAAAAAAAATATTTTTCGCTTTGCTCAAAATCCGATTTTTTAGATCGAAAAGCATCATTACTTAGTTATTTATTTTAGTTACTTATTATGGGCATACTACCCCATGTCGTTAGCTCTCTCTGTGGTTGGTCTTCTCGGCAATGACATTGACCTCAGAATTTCGTTTATGATGCTGTGTTTTTGCAATGGTTGTTCGTGAGGGCTAGTCCCCTCTGAGTTCTGGCCCTCCAGAGCAGTCAGCATACTTCTCCATACGGAGTGAGTTGTTAGACTGATGACAGTGCCGGTATTTATGGCCTTGTCGTCTGCTACGGCATTCCTTACTTTTATACCAGTAATAGTGATGCGTGGCTATTTACGGCAGTGCCGCTTTTAACGTCACTGCCTTCATATACGGCACTATGTTTCTACGGATATTAATGCCGTTTGTCTCTGCCGCCATACGTTACCGACATTGTCGTTACAGGTGGCGGGACTAGTCTTTGTATATGGGAATGTTTATTTGCCTCCGCCTTAGGGCAAGTTTTATGTTGACGACAATGCTGTTACTAAAGTACGCCGTTACTCCCGGCAACATTTGTACCTTTAAGGCACATGTCCTTCTTTCCTTTTGAGACCGCTTTATATACTATAAGGTGGGTTCTCTACTATCTGTAGATGAGTACAATTACAAATTAACATAAAGGCCTTATTTCTACTACTTTTGAGGCTTTTTTATGTATGCCGGCCATGGATATCTCTTTTACGAAAGGTCTTCCGTGTCTCGGCATAGAGATAACCACTTCATATGGTTACGTGTTTCTATCAATTTATCCATTTCCCTTTGAGGGTGTGGATTGTATTTTTGATTGATAACTCTACAGGTTAGAGCCCTTTGTTGGGTTCTTTCTCGTAAGATTATGAATTTGAATTTTAGTCTTTTGTTACTACAGACATTTGCTCAGTTATCGATGCATCAATATTGTATCCTATTTGGATACTGGCTTTTTTGCCTTCTGATTGGCCTTTTCTCTGCGGAGATATAGGAGCTACGGTTGTTTTTATGAGCATAACCCCCTTCCCCCACAAAAAACAATTATGTTACACATAGCAATTATTTCTAAAGGCTATTTATTCCAATCTAACGCCCTTTATAATTATTATTATTACTAACCAAGCTACAACCCTAGTTGGAAAAGCAAGATGCTATAAGCCCAAGGGCTCCAATGGGGGAAAGTAGCCCAGTGAGGGAAGGAAATAAGGAAATAAATAAATGATGAGAAAAAATCAACAATAAATCATTCTAAAAAGAGTAACAACGTCAAAATAGATATGTCATATATAAACTATTAATGTCAAAAACAGGTATGTCATATATAAACTATAAAAAGACTCATATCAGCCTGGTCAACATAAAAACATTTGCTCCAACTTTGAACTTTTGAAGTTCTGCTGATTCAACTACCCAATTAGGAAGATCATTCCACAAATTGGTAACAGCTGGAATAAATCTTCTAGAATACTGTGTAGTATTGAGCCCCATGCTGGAGAAGGCCTGGCTATTAGAATTACCTGCCAGCCCAGTATTACGAACAGGATAGAATTGCCCAGGGAGATCTGAATGTAAAGGATGGTCAGAGTTATGAAAAATCTTATGCAACATGCATAATGAACTAATTGAACGACAGTGCCAAAGATTAATATCTAGATCAGGAATAAGAAATTTAATAAACCGTAAGTTTCTGTCCAACAAATTAAGATGAGAATCAGCAGCTGAAGACCAGACAGGAGAACAATACTCAAAACAAGGTAGAATGAAAGAATTAAAACACTTCTTCAGAATAGATTGATCACCAAAAATCTTAAAAGACTTTCTCAATAAGCCAATTTTTTGTGCAATTGAAGAAGACTCAGACCTAATGTCTTTCTCAAAAGTAAATTTGCTGTCGAGAATCACACCTAAAATTTTCAAAAGAGTCATACAAATTTAAAGAAACATTATCAATACTGAGATGCAGATGTTGAGGAGCCACCGTCCTTGACTTACTTACAATCATACTTTGAGTTTTGTTAGGATTCAACTTCATACCCCATAATTTGCACGATGCACTAATTTTAGCTAAATCTCTATTAAGGGATTCACCAACCCGAGATCTACATTCAGGGGATGGAATTGATGCAAAGAGAGTAGCATCATCAGCATATGCAACAAGCTTGTTTCTAGACCAAACCACATGTCATGTGTATATAGTATGAAAAGTAATGGGCCAAGAACACTACCCTGTGGAACACCAGATATCACATACCTATACTCACTATGGTGCCCATCAACAACAACTCTTTGAGATCTATTAAAGAAAATTAATAATAATACTAAGAAACGACCCACCCACTCCCAACTCTTTGAGTTTGAAAACAAGGCCTCATGATTAACATGGTCAAAGACAGCACTAAAATCAAGGCCAATCATGCGAACTTCCTGATCACAATCAAGGGATTTCTGTACAGCATTGGAGATTGTAAGAAGGGTATCACATGCTCCAAGGCCTTTACAAAATCCAAATTGCAGACTAGGGAATAGATGATTACCTCCATGAAACCTATTAAGACGTTTTGCCGGAAGACATTCAAAAACTTTAGATAATATGGGATTTATGGAAATTGGGCAGTAATCAGTGGGACTTGAACTACCACAAACACATTTACATAGAGGAGTAACATTACCAATTCTCCAACAAGTGCTAAAAGCTCCTCTTCTTGCTAACTTGCGCAAATTAACAGATAACTTTGGAGCTAAGAAATCTGCTGTCTTTATAAAAAACAAAGGAAAAATACCATTTGGGTCTACACCTCCATAAGTATCAAGGTCCATCAACAGAGCTTTAATTTCACGAGATCGAAAAGCTAAACTAGTTAGTTTAGCCTCAGGAAAACAAGAATGAGGAAGTTCAAGTTTTTCATTACTCTCTTTACTTAATAGAGTTTTGGATATTTTGTTCTTTATCTCCTACTTTCTCACCAATTGCAATTACACACAATTTGGGGATTACTATTCCCTTAATTGTTATCATAGAATGTTACTAATCCACTCTTTTCAGCCTTTGGTGACTTTTAGAGACACCTGTACTTGTATTTCTTCTTTTTCTCTTTACAGGCGGTGTCTACGAAGGAGATACACTGCAGAGTGCAGATTTGTGCCAGGACCGTGAGGCACCCTTGCGGTCATGATACTTGTAGGACCCATGCCAAGTATCGGAGGATGAAGGGTCCAGTCTCTTACTGTGATCCACAGGATTGCAGTGTATGTAAGGACATGCATCATTCGGGGTAGATCTCGAAAGATATCTCCGAGGATGGCTGGATGTTCTTCCAGAGATCCCTTCGTACCTGGGTCAGGGGATTCAAGAAGAATGCCGATCCAAAGGCGCCTTACCTTCCATCTACAGAGTGTAAGGATATCCTCTTCCCTAAGGCGGCACCTGACTCGTTTATGGGCTATTTTCAGCCTAAATGCATCCCAATCATCCAGCTACATGAGGATGAGGCATTAGGTGCTATGAGCCTGAATCTAGAAAATATATCCAAGGTTTCCTTTCTCTCTCCGGGTAAAGAATCAGCTCTGCTATCTACTGTGGAGTCAGAAGACGACCCTCTCCCCCCGGTGGATGATTCTTACCTGCCTGAGTTGGATGATGATAGTGTGGCGTCTGTTAGGGACTCAGTTGTTTCCGCTATTTCAACTTCTACTACGGCAGTGGCCTCCCTGTCTATGACGATGACTACATCTTCAGTGACGGGAGTGGCTCCTGCTACTTTTCCTCCTCCATCTCCCATGGAGCCTGTGAAACCCAAACCCCCTCAATTCCCAAGTACTTTGGCGGATTCGTCCCTATTAGCAAACATGAAGGCTTTCATGGAGGGGACCCAACAATATCAACGGATGATGTTCAAAGTCTTGCGTGAGGAGATACAGGCTTTGAAGTCTCAAAAGGACCCAGGTAAGGTTAAAGTCTTGCCTTCTCAGCTACCTTACTGTACGCAGCAGAATCCGTGGAGGTACGCGGGTCACGCGGCACTTTCTGAGGGTATCCTCCACATTGGCGAAGGTTAGGCTCCAGGCCGGTAGCCAATCTGGAATTTTTTCCAGATATTGAGGCCTATCCCTTTTGCTATGTGAGGTTAGCTGAAGGAGTTCCATTGAGGGATGATACTATCCCTAAAGAAACGATCCTTGTGGAACACACAAGGGCCCAGCACCTGGCAGTGAAGGAAATGAAGACAGCAGGGTCTATTAACACACAGCTGGGTGCGTTTGGTAAAAGGTTAGCCACCTTTGTAGCTCTAGATATGATGGTCTTCCCTTTTGCTTTGAAGGGCTTTGTAACTCTACTGATTCAACTGCCGGATTAGGAAGATCATTCCACAAATTGGTAACAGCTGGAATAAATCTTCTAGAATACTGTGTAGTATTGAGCCTCATGCTGGAGGAGGCCTGGCTATTAGAATTACCTGCCTGCCTAGTATTACGAACAGGATAGAATTGCCCAGGGAGATCTGAATGTAAAGGATGGTCAGAGTTATGAAAAATCTTATGCAACATGCATAATGAGCTAATTGAACGACAGTGCCAAAAATTAATATCTAGATCAGGTATAAGAAATTTAATAAACCGTAAGTTTCTTTCCAACAAATTAAGATGAGAATCAGCAGCTGAAGACCAGACAGGAGAACAATACTCAAAACAAAGTAGAATGAAAGAATTAAAACACTTCTTCAGAATAGATTGATCACCAAAAATCTTAAAAGACTTTCTCAATAAGCCAATTTTTGTGCAATTCAAGAAGACACAAACCTAATGTCTTTCTCAAAATTAAATTTGCTGTCGAGAATCACACCTAAAATTTTCAAAAGAGTCATACAAATTTAAAGAAACATTATCAATACTGAGATCCGGATGTTGAGGAGCCATCGTCCTTGACCTACTTACAATCATACTTTGAGTTTTGTTAGGATTCAACTTCATACCTCATAATTTGCACGATGCACTAATTTTAGCTAAATCTCTATTATGGGATTAACCAACCCGAGATCTACATTCAGGGGATGGAAATGATGCAAAAAGAGTAGCATCATCTGCATATGCAACAAGCTTGTTTTCTAGACCAAACCACATGTCATGTGTATATAGTATGAAAAGTAATGGGCCAAGAACACTACCCTATGGAACACCGGATACCACATACCTATACTCACTATGGTGCCCATCAGCAACAACTCTTTGAGATCTATTACTTAAAAAAATCAGTAATAATACTAAAAAATGACCCACCCACTCCCAACTCTTTGAGTTTGAAAACAAGGCCTCATGATTAACATGGTCAAAGACAGCGCTAAAATCAAGGCCAATCATACGAACTTCCTGACCACAATCAAGGGATTTCTGTACAGCATTGGAGATTGTAAGAAGGGTATCACATGCTCCAAGACCTTTACGAAAACCAAATTGCAAACTAGGGAATAGATGGTTACCTTCAACAAACCTATTGAGACGTTTTGCCAGAAGACATTCAAAAACTTTAGATAATATGGGATTTATGGAAATTGGGCGGTAATCAGTGGGACTTGAGCTACCACAAACACATTTACATAGAGGAGTAACATTACCAATTCTCCAACAAGTGCTGAAAGCTCTTCTTCTTGCTAACTTGCACAAAATAACAGATAACTTTGGAGCTAAGAAATCTGCTGTCTTTATGAAAAACAAAGGAAAAATACCATTTGTGTCTACACCTCCATTAGTATCAAGATCCATCAACAGAGCTTTAATTTCTCGAGATCGAAAAGCTAAACTAGTTAGTTTAGCCTCAGAAAAACAAAAATGAGGAAGTTCAAGTTTTTCATTACTCTCTTTACTTAATAGGGTTTTGGATATTTTTTTCTTTATCTCCTACTTTCTCACCAATTGCAATTACACACAATTTGGGGATTATTATTCCCTTAATTGTTATCATAGAATGTTACTAATCCATTCTTTTCAGCCTTTGGTGACTTCTAGAGACACATGTACTCATATTTCTTCTTTTTCTCTTTACAGGCGGTGTCTACGAAGGAGATACACTGCAGAGTGCAGATTTGTGCCAGGACCGTGAGGCACCCTTGCGGTCATGATACTTGTAGGACCCATGCCAAGTATCGGAGGATGAAGGGTCCAGTCTCTTACTGTGATCCACAGGATTGCAGTGTATGTAAGGACATGCATCATTCGGGGTAGATCTCGAAAGATATCTCCGAGGATGGCCGGATGTTCTTCCAGAGATCCCTTCGTACCTGGGTCAGGGGATTCAAGAAGAATGCCGATCCAAAGGCGCCTTACCTTCCATCTACAGAGTGTAAGGATATCCTCTTCCCTAAGGCGGCACCTGACTCGTTTATGGGCTATTTTCAGCCTAAATGCATCCCAATCATCCAGCTACATGAGGATGAGGCATTAGGTGCTATGAGCCTGAATCTAGAAAATATGTCCACGGTTTCCTTTCTCTCTCCGGGTAGAGAATCAGCTCTGCTATCTACTGTTGAGTCAGAAGACGACCCTCTCCCCTCGGTGGATGATTCTTACCTGCCTGAGTTGGATGATGATAGTGTGGCGCCTGTTAGGGACTCAGTTGTTTCCGCTATTTCAACTTCTACTACGGCAGTGGCCTCCCTGTCTATGACGACGACTACATCTTCAGTGACGGGAGTGGCTCCTGCTACTTTTCCTCCTCCATCTCCCATGGAGCCTGTGAAACCCAAACCCCCTCAATTCCCAAGTACTTTGGCGGATTCGTCCCTATTAGCAAACATGAAGGCTTTCATGGAAGGGACCCAACAATATCAACGGATGATGTTCAAAGTCTTGCGTGAGGAGATACAGGCTTCGAAGTCTCAGAAGGACCCGGGTAAGGTTAAAGTCTTGCCTTCTCAGCTACCTTACTGTACGCAACAGAATCCGTGGAGATACGCAGGTCACGCGGCACTTTCTGAGGGTATCCTCCACATTGGCGAAGGTTAGGCTCCAGGCCGGTAGCTAATCTGGAATTTTTTTTCAGATATTGAGGCCTATCCCTTTTGCTATGTGAGGTTAGCTGAAGGAGTTCCATTGAGGGATGATACTATCCCTAAAGAAACGATCCTTGTGGAACACACAAGGGCCCAGCACCTGGCAGTGAAGGAAATGAAGACAGCAGGGTCTATTAACACACAGCTGGGTGCGTTTGGTAAAAGGTTAGCCACCTTTGTAGCTCTAGATACGATGGTCTTCCCTTATGCTTTGAAGGGCTTTGTAGCTGTGGAAAAGGCCATTCGGAAAGGTAAATCTCTCCCGGTGTTGGAAGAGTGTAGACCTGTCACTCCTTCTTCCACATGATGCTGACCATTGGATGGATATCCAGTTTACTGTTTCAGAAGGTAAACTGGATAAGGATGTAGCCAGTCGCCAATTCAATGAGAAACTGCCCAGGATTCCTGAACACCTCCTTAAAGCTGAATTGGAGACTAGGGAGAGACTTATCAGCTGCGATGTCTCTCCAGTGCTTCATGGAAATGATGATTGGTAATTTTACTGATGCCCCAGTCTTTTCCTGTTGGCAAAAACTCATCTGGCTACATTTATGAAGGATCTCTATGCTTTCTTTCAGGCTCGTAGAGTCTGTAGAGAACATGTTCTTGCTTCAGCCACTATATGCCATGAGCTGAAACGTCTCATCGACTCTTGCATATGGGGAAAGGACCTGTTTCCCCAGAAACTAGTGAAGGAGGTTTTAGATAAAGCTGCAGCCGAGAATAACAGTCTGTTCCAGAAGTGGGGGATCTCTCTAAAGAGGAAATTCACCCCTGGGGTAGGACCACCGCCTAAGAGGTCCTGTAAACCGACCTATCTTAGGAGATCGTTTGCTCCTTCCCCCACCAACATCCCTCAGACCGTTTTTGCCGTTCCTCATCCTGTGACTTCATAGTCCCCGGCTTTCGATCCGGTGTATGAGCAGGGGTTGTCGTCCTTTCGATCCCAAAAGAGAGAAAGAGGCGGTAGAGGCCGCTCAGACAGGGGAGGCAGATCAAGAGGTCGTGGTCATCGAGGTGGCAGAGGAGGAAGGGGTGCACATCCTCAGCTCAAACAATGAGGATATTCCAGTAAGGGGACGGCTGACCTTGTTCAAGGACTGGTGGGCATTCAGTCCTTGGGCACAGAGCGTCATTTCCAACGGCTTGGGTTGGAAGTGGAAGAAACGGCCTCCAAAGCTCAGGAGATTTTTCAAGAAGTCAACACCTCATCTGGAATAATATGTTCAAGACCTTCTGAAGAAAAGTTATCCATTACACGAGATCTATGAGATTTCAAGGTCGTCTATTTTGCGTGCCAAAGAAAGATTCGATTATACCTCGAACTATTCTCGACTTGTCCCGTCTAAACCTGTTTGTTCAGTGCGACAAGTTCCTGATGCTGACTATTTCGCAGATACGGACCTTACTACCCTGGGAGGCTTACTCCGTCTCTATAGATCTTACTGACGCTTATTAGCATCTTCTGATAGGTCGACGCTTCTCCCCCTACCTTGGTTTCTGCCTGGAGCGAAAGGTTTATATATTCAGAGCTATGCCATTCGGGCTCAACATAGATCCAAGAATTTTCACGAAGGTTATCGACACAGTCGTTCAACAACTTTGGGAAAAAGGCCTTCAAGTAGCGGTGTACCTGGACGACTGGCTAGCGTGGGCTCCTTCGGCACTAGAGTGCTTGGAAGCAACCTCTTAAGTTGTTAAGTTCCTGTAGTCCCTAGGACTTCAGATCAACTTCAAGAAATCAAGACTGATCCCAGCTCAAGTTTTCCAGTGGCTGGGGATTCATTGGAACCCCAAGTCTCATTCCCTGTCTATACCTCCCTCCAAGAGGAAAGAAATAGCGAAGTCAGTCCGGTCTCTGATCAAGTCGGGAACGACCACCAGGCGAGGCCAGCAGAGAGTTTTAGGATCTTTGCAATTCGCCTCAGTAGTGAACCCTGTCCTCAAAGTACAGCTGAAAGATGCAAGCAGAGTTTGGAAACGGAAAGCCTCCAAAGCTCTTCGCGACCATCAGAAGAAGACCCCGGTGTTACTCCGAAGACAACTTCGACCATGGTCCACTGCCAAAAGTCTGTCACAGACAGTACCGTTGCGCTTTCCTCCTCTAGTAGTGATTCTTCATACGGACGCCTCATTGGATGGTTGGTGGGGGGGTCATACCCCACTCAAGAAAGTGCAAGGCAGTTGGTCCCAGAAATTTCAACAATTCCACAAATATTCTGGAGGCTATGGAGGTCTTCTTGTCCCTCAAAAAGTTACCCTTGAAGAAGAACATTCACATTCGTTTAGTCCTTGATAGCAAAGTAATAGTCCACTGCATCAACAGAGAAGAGTCGAGGTCTCCTCAAACAAATCATGTAATGTTAGCCATCTTTACGTTTGCTCAGAGGAAAGGGTGGCATCTGTCAGCATCCCACCTTCACTGAGTAAGAAATGTGATGGCGGACTCCCTATCTCGGACACAACCTCCAGAGATGGAATGTTCTCTAGACGGAAAATCATTCTCTTTCGTGTAGGATCAAGTCCCTGGAATTCAAGAGGATCTGTTTGCGATGAGCCTCAACAAGAAACTTCCCTGCTATGTAGCACCGAACATGGATCTAGCATCAGTGAGCATGGATGCGATGACCCTGGATTGGAATCGTTGAGCGAGGATTTACCTGTTTCCACCCTTCAATCTCCTCATGAAGGTTCTAGACAAGCTTCGATCGTTTAACGGGACAGCGGCCGTGGTTGCTCCTCTGTGGCCGAAGAGCAACTGGTTCCCCATGGTGACAGAAATGAACCCCAAGTTGGTGCCGTTGCCCAACCCGATTTTGTCCCAGGAGGTACAGCGAAAGAGTACTCTTCATCTCATGATTTTTTCGCCTTAGCTCTGGAAAAGAGATTTCAAATTCAACGTGACAAGTTGGAGTTTGCAGAAAATTATAAGACTTCCACTACCTTGATCCAGTATGAAACGTCGAGGAAGAAATGGGCCAAATATGTTAAGGACAAGAATCCAGATTCAATTACCATGGATTTTTGTTTGGGTTTTTTGATTGACTTACACACACAAGGTCTAGCTTCCTCCACGATTTTGTCATACAAGTCAGCCCTTGCTAGACCTATTCTATACGCTTCCGATATCGATTTCAACTCGGATCTCTTCAATAAGATTCTGAAAGCTTGTGGAAGGTTGCGTCCATCGGCTCTGACGAAACCCATATCCTGGCCTTTGGACAAAGTGTTACAATGTGCTTCGGAAATTGACAATCAAACTGCTTCTATTCATGATCTGACTCAAAAAGTTATTTTTCTAATTGCAATGGCTTCTGGTGCTTGTTTTAGTGAGATTGTGGCTCTCTCTAGAGACGAGAGTCACATTGAATTCGTGGATAATGGTGAAGTTAATTTATATCCCGATCCTACTTTTCTAGCTAAGAATGAACTTCCCTCTAAACGTTGGGGTCCGTGGAAAATAGTTCCCCTAGTAAGTGATCTCTCCCTGTGCCCAGTGCAGTGCTTAAAAGCGTATCTGTTAAGAAGAGTGCATTTTAAAGATGGTCAATTATTTAAGGGTGAAACGGTAGGATCAGATTTGTATTAGAAACAGTTTAGAGCAAAGATTACTTATTTTATTAGAAGAGCAGATCCAGCTAGTATGCCATTGGGTCGTGACCCTAGGAAAGTGGCATCTTCGATTGATTTTTTCCAGTACATTTACTTTGAGGGTTTACAGGCATATACAGGTTAGAAGTCCACTAGGATGTTCTTCAGGCATTATCTGAAGCAATTGGAAGAGATACGTCATTTTATGGTGGCCGCAGGTAGTGTTATTAAACCCACTGCATCGACGTAGCCCTCAAGTGCGTCCTAGGGCACTCATCCAGCTTATTTCTTTTAATGAGTAAACAGTGAGTTTTTGTTTCAGGATCATTAACAATTTTTATTTTTTCAGGATTCATTAATGTATCTCTGATTTTAGCTTGTACTTGTTTAACTATAGTATATGTCTTAGTATCGATTAGACTATAGTTCAATTTATTTGTTTACTTTTAAGCTTTTGTTTTTATTAATTGCCTTATTTTGTCATAAGCTCCTTCTGGTGTCTTATGCCAGGTTTTTTATTCTTCCCTGATGTTACCTTGTGTATAGGTATAGTAGGGATATATTATTGAGTACAACCACATTGTCTTTATGCCAATTATGTTATTTATTATTACTCTTTGCTCAGATTTTTGTAAATAAAAGACTGATATATTGCATGCCTTTTATTTCTAGCCCTAATTTAATTTTTAGTGGCAATAAAATTAGTGTGCCTATTGATTTTTATTCTTCCTGAACAGGTATATCTTATAATCTCTGATGAGTCTTTGTTCCATACATTTTACTCACTGAGCCTACTACAGTTTTAACTGTTCGACATCTCACCTTTAAAATTGGATGTCTTCCCCATTGTAGAAGGCGTTGATTTGGACCTGTTCTGCCTCCTTAACAGGCCATCATACTTAGCAATACAGCTTCATTATTGTTCGGGAATAAGGGTTGAGTTTGATACCTCTGCTTTGACAGAGTAATCCGGTTAGTGCATTTCGGTATTGGGTTCTTTCTTCAAGGCCTCCTACCAAGTAATAGGCAATTCTGGTACACTACCATCAGGACGACATGGCTCGAGCTCAAAAATGGGATTTTGACGAAGGAAAAATCTATTTTTGGGTGGGATAGCCATGTCGTCCTGATGGCCCACCCATTACTGCACCCTCCCCCCCAATTCCTCGTAGGATGCTCCTTTTTTTCACAGTAGTTCCCATGCGATGTGGAATAAGGCGCTAAAGATGTACGGGGGTACCGTAAGGTGAGAGGATATTTAACGGCTCCCATTTATCCTTCCCCTTAGTGGATTAGACTGGGTAAAGTCTATGAGGGGTGCAGATATCTATGGTTATCTAAGGATACGTCCCTGATTATACACAATATCTTCGGATAGTCGTTCCGGGGTTTAGAACCCCTTGATACCTGACGGTAATTCTCTTGTAATATCACTTGTAGAAATATTATACAATAGGAACTGCCGAAGGGAACTTCCATCAGGACAACATGGCTATCTTACCCAAAAATAGATTTTCTTACGTCAAAATCCCATATATATATATACTGTATATATATATATATATATAGATAATGGAAGATGAACTATCATTGGAGGGAGAAAGGATTAATGAAGTAGAATTATTTAAATATTTAGGAACTATTATCTCTAATACAGGGATTTTAGAATTGGAGTTTAATAAAAGATTGAAAAAAATCAAATCAGACAATGGCTAGGTTTTGTCTAATTTAGAAATCAAATCGCCTGAAATTACACATAAAAATCAGGCTACATATCAGTTTAGTAAGATCAGTGTTTCTGTACGGACACGAGTCATGGTATGACGATGAAATGATATCCAACAGATTTTGTAGATTTGAGAACAAAGCCCTCAGAAGAATATTGGGAGTTGAATACCACGACATGATTAGAAATGAATATGTAAGGACAGTGAGACAAGCGTCACCAAGATCAACTGATACTTTATTCAAATGTGCATGGGAGTATATTACAAGGTGCGGACGGAAAGGTAGGATGGCGCTGGCGCCAAATCAGAATGAATTGCCCGCCAAAATATATGTGTTTTCTTACACTTACAAATATACGAATTATGAGTTAACAGAAACATGTAATGAAATGATACATATGTCAAAATGTAGCTCTGATAGAGCGGAATACATATACATGGGAAACCACGGTGTGGCGAAAGGAGAATTCAAATAAATGAGCAGTTTGTCGATTTTCTGGACGACGAAGGGAGCGGTGTCCTTACAAGTACTCCCCCCCAAGACATCGGGCGGCGTAGAGGGCTAATGATCAATCTTCGTATCTTTTCGGGCATCGGAGGGTTCCTCTTGTTTTTGAATGGAGGGGCGCGCAGGCGGTCGGCGTAAGGATCTCTTCCTCTTGTCGTCGTTTGATGATTTTTCTTTCGTTGGGCGCCTTGTTTTGAGGTGGAACTCTGGATATGCCAGGTCCGGCGGAGGCGGTGTCGCTTCCTTCGAGAAATGCTGGTTTCACGCGGTCTATTGAGACCCAGTCCTCTTGGCCATGGACGTCGAGAAGGAAGGCTTTCGTTGTCCTCTTAATTACCCGGTAGGGGCTTCGATAAGGTCTAGTTAGTGGTTGTCGATGAGCGTCGACACGGACGAAAACGTACCCGCAGTCATCCAGGTTTTTTGGCTTGAAGTGCTTGGTTCTGTCCTGGTAAGTTTTGAGACATGGCCTGAACTTCCTGGCGATGTCCCTTAGGTGATCCAGCTGCATGTCGTCGGTTGATGAGGGAAAGAATTCACCAGGAACTGCGAGCGCCTCCCCGTAAACCTTTTCGGCTGGCGAAGGTTCGCCGTCTGCACGAGGGGCGGTGCGAAGGCCGAGGAGTACCCAAGGAAGTCGTGATTTCCAGTCCCCGTCGGTGCAGCTCGCCATCAGGGATGCCTTGAGGGCGCGGTGAGTTCTTTCGACCATGCCGTTTGTCACGGGGTTGTATGCCGTGGTGCTGTGGAGCGTCGTCCCCATCAGGTTCACCAAAGCGAGCCATATTTCTGAGAGGAAAGCGGGGCCTCTGTCTGTCGTGATGTCGTCAGGAACGCCAAACCTGCTCACCCAGCTTGACAGGAGGGCTTCGGCGCATGCTTGAGTCGCAGCTTCGGTCATCGGCGATGCCTCCAACCACCTTGTGGAGCGATCGATGATCGTAAGCAGATAGCGAACAGATCCAGAAGGGGGCAATGGTCCCACGACGTCGATGTGTATGTGACCGAAACGTCTTTTTGGCTGGGGGAAATCGCCTACCCCCGATTCGGTGTGACGGCTGACTTTGCTTGACTGGCAGTTGATGCATGACTTCGCCCATTCCCGGGCACTCTTTTTTATCCCTGGCCAGACGAACTTCTCAGACAGAAGGCGAGCGGTGGTGAGTCCTGAGGGGTGTGAAAGTCCATGGATGATATCGAATATTTTCCTTCTGCAGGAGGCTGGTATCCAGGGATGTGGGGGGCCGGTGCTGGTGTCGCAAAGAATAGTTACTCCTGCTGGTCCGAGGGGAATCGCACTTATCTTGAGCGCGGATGGCCCCGTCAGGTGATCCTGTGCTTCTCGGTCGGTGCGTTGTTCGGTTGCGAGATTGTCGTAGTTGATTCCCAGGTGGATTGCGTCAATTTCAATCCTTGAAAGGGCGTCCGCGACTAGATTTTTCTTTCCTGGGACGTAACGTATGGTGCACTCGAATTCGGCGATTGTTGCGAGATGACGTTGTTATCGGGAGGACCATGTGTCAGTCGATTTCGTAAAAGCGTGTACGAGGGGTCGATGGTCCGTCGCGATTGTGAAGGGAGTACCCTCCAAGGTGTGCCTGAAGTGACGGATAGCGAGGTGGACGGCGAGGAGTTCCATATCGAAGGTGCTGTATCTTGTTTCGGCGGGCTTCAATTTCTTGCTGAAGAATGCCAGCGGTCGAGGAGAACCATCGACGAGTTGCTCCAGCACAGCCCCACAGGCGACGTTGCTGGCGTCGGTCGTTAGTCGCAGGGGCGCGTTGTCGTCGAAATGAGCCAGGGTGGTGGCATTCGCGAGGGTATCCTTCGTCCGGGCGAATGCCTGTTGCTGGGGCAAACCCCACTCGAGTTTTTTCGCTTTTCCTTTCAGGACGTTGTCGAGGGGTGACAGGGTTTGTGCGATGTTGGGGATGAAGCGCCTATAGTAATTGACCATCCCCAGGAACTCCTGAAGTTGGCGGATGGTCGTAGGTATCGGGAACTTTCTGATGGTGTCGACCTTCGTTGTCATGGGTTTTACCCCGCACGAGGATACGCGGTGACCAAGGAAATCCACTCCTTCCGCACCGAACGTGCATTTGTCGAAACGTACGACCAGGCCGTTCTCCTGTAGGCGTTTGAGGACGGTGCGGACGTGCCTCCGGTGTTCCTCCTTGGTTTTCGAGAATATCAGGATGTCGTCGACGTAGCAGACGCAGAAAGGTAGGTCACCCAGAATGCTATCCATTAGTCGTTGGAAGGTCGCCCCGGCGTTGCGTAGACCGAAGTTTGAGTATGCGAAGGTGTAGGATCCAAACGGCGTTACAATGGCAGTTTTCGGGATGTCTTCCGGAAATACGGGGACCTGGAAGTAAGACTTGAGGAGGTCCATCTTGGTAAAATACTTCGCGCCGTGCAACGCGTTTGTTAGGTCCTGCATGTTGGGCAGCGGGTAGTGATCGGGCGTTGTGATGAGGTTGAGGCGCCTGTAGTCGCCGCAAGGTCTCCAGGACCCGTCCGGCTATTTTACCATGTGTAGGGGCGATGCCCAGGGGCTCGATGCTTTCTTACAGATAGCCATGCGTTCCTGTCCTCAAAGGCGTGTTTGGCATCCTTCAGTTTCTGGGGCGGTAGGCAGCGGAATTTGGCATGAGTAGGAGGTCCTGTCATTGTGATGTGGTGGTAGATCCCGTGCTTGGACGGGGAACCTGGCGAGTGTCAGAGCTCGGGCTTGAAAACCTCGGGAAATTCTTGTGGGAGGTCGGCGTAGGGGTGCGTCGTAACGGCGGATACGGACATTGTTGCAGGGCCGTGTTCTAGGGCGCGGGACTGGCAGGTTCCCGTGTCGATGAGACGTTTGTTAGCGACATCGACGAGGAGTTCGTGGTGGCCGAGGAAATCCGCACCGAGGAGGGGGTGATTGACGTCGGCGATGGCGAAGGGCCAAGAATACGAACGGCCCATGATAGATATCTTGAGGGTCCTAATCCCATAGCACCGTATGGGAGATCCGTTGGCGGCGATGAGTGAGTGAGCGTTTTTGTCGGGACCACGGTCTAGGTCGGACTTGGAAGGTGGGAACGTTGACTGCATTGCGCCGGTGTCTACCATGAGTCTACGGTTGGAAATGGTATCGAGGATATAGAAACCATTCTTGTTTTGGTTACCTGCGGCTGCGATGGTGGCAGGTGGATGCTTCTGGCGTTGTCTTCTAGGGAAACTGCATGGTGCTCTACATTTCTTGGCATCGCTGCCGAACTGTTGGTGGTAGAAGCACCATGCTGGGTTAGTCCTAGGGTTCGGTCGTATTGGTTGCGGCGGTTTCTTTCTTGATAGAACGTTGATCTCGTCGTCCTCAGGGGCCGTTGCCGAGGAGTCTATGGAAGAGCAGCAGCTGAAGGAGGAGAACGAAGGTGGTGTTGACGATGATGCTCCGAGGCGAGATGCTTTGGAGGCCTCGTGAAGCTTCTGAGCCTTCGACAGGAGTTCGTTCATCGGGATCGTGTCGGCGTCTGTCAATCGGGCCCTTACGTCCTGTGGTAGGCGTCGAAGAAAGATCTCGCGAGATAAGCTAATCTCACGTCGTCGGCCGTTGCTGTCTGTTTTGGGGAGCAAGAGCAGGCTGGTTAACTCGTCCCACGCCTCGACAGGAGAGGTGTCACCCATGGGCTTGCCGGCGAGGTCCAGGACTTTCTGTGCCCTTGTTGAGACGGAGAGGGAGTAGATACCGATGAGTTTCGTTCTCAGGTCATCGTATGAAACTTGGCCGGCCTGGGCGTCGAGCCATGGGGAAATCTTGTCGAATACCTCTTCAGGTATGGCGGTGAGAACGATGTCAGCCTTGGCGCAGGAGTCGCTGAGTCTAGCGACACGGAAGAGTACGTCTGCTCTCAGGAACCAGGAAGCGGTGTTGTGTTGAGAAAAGGGCGGCAGTTTGACTTTGGGCGTGGAGGCGAGGCCGTTGGGTGCGATGGGCGTGTTGCTTCCTGCATCGTGGCCAGACGACGAGTCGGCGAAGAGGTGAGAAGTTGATATGTCGGTTAAGCTCATCCTACTGCCTTACATGCACCGAAGTGTGGGAGAACCAAAGGCAGGCTCATGCCTAAGGTAACGGAGTATAGAGAAGGTAGCATGGCCGTAATAAGTCCGTTAATGGCAAAGCCAAAACCGCTGATGCTACTTTCAACTCCGGGGTCACCAGTTGTAAGGACAGTGAGACAAGCGTCACCAAGATCAACTGATACTTTATTCAAATGTGCATGGGAGTATATTACAAGGTGCGGACGAAAAGGTAGGATGGCGCTGGCGCCAAATCAGAATGAATTGCCCGCCAAAATATATGTGTTTTCTTACACTTACAAATATACGAATTATGAGTTAACAGAAACATGTAATGAAATGATACATATGTCAAAATGTAGCTCTGATAGAGCGGAATACATATACATAGGAAACCACGGTGTGGCGAAAGGAGAATTCAAATAAATGAGCAGTTTGTCGATTTTCTGGACGACGAAGGGAGCGTTGTCCTAACAAATACATAGGAGGGACTACTCAAGTGCCATATTTGGATAAGATCATGGTGAAGGCCAGATGGAGATGGTTTGGTCATGCTCTTTGCACTCCCCAAGAGAGATTAGTGAAACAAACTTTCAACTGGGCTCTACAAAGCACTAGAAGAGTTGGAAGCCCCAAACCTACACGGCTGAGGACTATGAAGCGTGAAGTAGGAGAGGATGATTGGAGTAGTATTGATTTAAAAGCTCAAGATAGAGATGACTGGCGAAATCTAACTGGGGAAATTTACGTCAATAGGCGTAGGAGGAGATAATGATGATGATATATATTATCATCATCATCATCTCCTCTTACGCCGGTTGATGGAAAGGGCCTCAGTTAGATTTCGCCAGTCATCTCTATCTTGAGCTTTTAATTCAATACTTCTTCATTCATGATCTCGTACTTCACGCTTCATAGTCCTCAGCCATGTAGGCCTGTGGCTTCCAACTCTTCTAGTGCCTTGTGGAGCCCAGCTGAACGTTTGGTGAACTAATCTCTCTTGATGAATGCGAAGAGCACTGTATATGTATTACATTTCAGGTATGTTATAAGTATATCTTATATTTCCTTACTCTGAATTAAAAAGAATGATTTACTACTGAGCGTAAAATAGAATATCTAATATCTATGCGGGCTGCCGGTCCGGTAAAACACCTTTGACATTAGGCAGCCATTGAAGTATATTATGCAACTTACATATTATGTGAATATTGTTCATCTGAATATATTAAGTAAAATTGTTCGTGAAATATTATATAATTATGGATTTAATTTTGTTGTAGTATGCAGATTATATGGCTATTTTTGAAAATGATCTAACCAAATAGCTCCCTTGTAGATGACAATCCATTGTGTTTTCGTTTAGGCAATTTGGCAGCGCTTGGCGGCGTCCTTAGTCTACATCTATTTTATACAACCCGCTTATTATCATTTGAAAGGTAATCACTCTAACTTATTCACTTTTTATTAAATTTTCTTGCTCTGTAAGTAAATGGCTTATGTATATAATATGCGTAACCCATATGTTAGCACTTGTGTACTGTACCATGTATTGACACAAGGCAAACGCCAAACGAAAGCTTTGGATTCCCTTAACTCGATGCTGTGCTTATAATAATTGCAGCTGATTATTTTTTTTATTCTTATTTATATCAGTATATGGATTTGTTTTTACTTATGGTGGGAAAATAAGTGCTGGATTATAGTAGAAGGTCACTAAAGTGTTAATGTTGAGATAAACATTGTCTTTGCTTTGTAATTCGCCATTGCCAAGTAAAGACGCGTCATTGTTATTTTAACTAATTAGTGTTCCTTTCTAAGTCATCATTTATGTCGCAGTTACTTTGTGTTTCTGACATATAAAATACAACCAAATCGTAGGCTATGCTAATTATAATTCCTCTAAGTAGATTATGGCTAAATTTGTTAGGGGAACAGACCACCGTAAGGTAAAACTTTACTTGTGGGATGCTAAGAGTAGTAGGTTGGCCAGGGCACCAGCCACCCGTTGAGATACTACTGCTAGAGAGTTATGGGGTCCTTTGACTTGCCAGACAGTATTACAATGAATAGTCTGGCCTATTCTCTACAGAGTCTCCTCTGTCCTCGTACACATGACAACACTGATATTACCAAACAATTCTTCGGTATTATTACAGTTTCAACCATTATGGGAAATCTATTATATTAATATTTTTCCCGAGTAAAGCACGTGATAACAAAACACGTCTTTTCAATACATTATTGTCGCTAATGCATACTTGCAGGGGTTTCATTGTAGTGTATTACAGGGCAATGTAACCTAGGAAAACAACTACTTTTTCTTATAGAAAAAATTACGCTCTCCGAAAATGACACTCGTTCCCGTCGCAAATGAATAGTTTCAGAAATATATATACATCTATATCCTCCGATAATGGGGGACCCCCAGTGGGAACTGGGGGTTTTGGGTGGGGAAAACATACTGAGGAATCTATATATAAACGTAAAACAAGCCTTTTATTCCCTATACATTACCTTCTTGAAATTATTATAACCGGAGGAAATTTCATAAAAGTATATCTGGATAAACTTTGGAGGCGCCGTTGCAAAGATTGTGTCATGAAAAAATACCGTAACCAGTGCTGCCAACGTCCGATGTAGATCAAATGTTATTTTGTGACCTGTCATACTACTAGGCTAGGTTAGGTGGGTTTGTTAGGTTCTGTGCCCTTTTTGTACTTTTTATATATTGAGTAAAACTTATATGTAGAAATTATTTAAAATACGTATGGAAATATCTATCATTGCTATCGTTAGTAATGTCAGCGTGCTGTTGGTACCTTTGTGTACCATACGTCAACGTTGGTAACACTGTGTATTATTGGTAACGTTGCTAATGTTATCATTCGCAGTACATTCGTAACCGTGCAACTCAAAGTTAGCCGAATTGGTTGATCTGTTTGTTTCCGATTGAAATGAACATCAAATTCGGTTAATTCACGTTATTTACTATAGGAAAACATATATTTTCTGTTCGAAATCTCACCCTGTAATACAATAAAAAATTACCCTTGCAGAGAAAAAAATATTTCAGGTATTGAAGGTCTTGACTTTTTCTAAGTTTAGCGTATATCTTTCCATGGGCACGCAAGGTAGCTCTTGTTAGTTTGTATACCTGTTTTCATCTTACTTGGCTCCTCCCCATTGTGTAATGTGACAATATTTGCTTGAATGCGCATTTCCTCCTCCCACTAATGTCGCTCCTCCAATCAAAATACTACTGGGATCTTTTCAAGAGTTATTATTGGCTTCCTGCTAGTAATGGCGCTCTCCAATGAAATTAGAGTTTTTTTTTTTCAAGAGTTATCGTTGGCTATTTTTTTCCCTTATAATTTGTTTTCGTCTATGACAGTGTTCACGCTTAATCAAATTATCATTCATTCCTGGCCATATTGTTAAGAAATTTTTTGTAGAAACTATCGTAAGGAAAGGCTTACGGAAATATTGGACGATTCATTTTGTCTCTCATTCTTATCCCAAGGATCTGTTTTTCATGCAATATACCATTGTAACCGAAAGTATTTTTTTTTTTTCCTATTTCATTGTGGGAGAAGCGCCTGATTGTCGTTTGTTTTCGGTTTTGAAACCTGCCGGTCTCTATACGTTCAGCACTCTCGTTACTTAACTGTCATGGATCCTCCGGTGCCGGTGTGCAATATATGTCGCTATTCGTATTTTGAGGTGATCGCTCGATTTCATGGAAGTTATAATGGTACTCCAGAGGTTGTGAATAGGTTTCCTAGAGAGCATTCAGTATTACCCATAAGTGTTAAGTGTGCTAAATGTGATAGGTCTAGGGTCTGTGACCGGGGTCGTTCTAGGTTAGGTTAGGGGGGTTTGTTAGGTTAGCTGGTTTAGTTTAGGGGTAGGTTTAGGGTCTGTGACCGGGGTCCTTCTAGGTTAGGTTAGGGGGGTTTGTTAGGTTAGCTGGTTTAGATTAGGGGTAGGTTTAGGTAGGTCTAGGGTCTGAGACCGGGGTCGTTCTAGGTTAGGTTAGGGGGGTTTGTTAGGTTAGCTGGTTTAGTTTAGAGGTAGGTCTAGGGTCTGTGACCGGGGGCCTTCTAGGTTAGGTTAGGGGGGTTTGTTAGGGTAGCTGGTTTAGTTTAGGGATAGGTTTAGGGTTTGTGATGAAAGATTAAGGTCTGTGGTATACTTAACAGCTTTCAGGATTTGTTTTCTAACATAGACCATATTTTTTTATTGCAAAACCCACCCAAAACCCCGGTTCCCACCTGGTGTCCCCCATAATTGTTGGGATGAAGTAGGGTCTTTCTGCATTACAACATATGAAACAAAAACAATAAAAACACGGTTACAAACACTGATTTTTCTGGAAAAACTCGTTTCAACTCCAATTACATAGTAAATCTCTAAATCGGATGGTTTGCGGTCAAAATAAACGTTAAATCCGTTGGAACTACACTTTCTGATGCAACAAATATATTTTTATTCCAGTTTCCCTTTAATGGTTGAAACTGTAATTTTACCAATTCTTCTCTCAACGGGTTAACTACTGCACTGTAATTGTTCAGTGGCTACTTTCCTCTTGGTAAGGGTAGAAGAGACTCTTTATTATGGTAAGCAGCTCTTCTAGGAGAAGGACACCCCAAAATTAAACCATTGTTCTATAGTCTTGGGTAGTGCCATAGCCTCTGTACCATGGTCTTCCGCTGTCTTGGAGTAGAGTTCTCTTGCTTGAGGGTACACTCAGGCACACTTCTATCTTGTTTCGGTTAATATATGATACTTTTATTTCTAGCGAAACTGGAATTTGCTATAAGAAATGGATGAGTGCTGGCTAGTATGGTATTTTTCTCTTATGTTTAATAGGGGCTGGGGCATAATAACTTACGTATCAGTTTATCAAAATGTAAAGTATGTTTTTCACTCTCCATTGTTTACATCTGAGAGACTGAAGGGTACTTATTGCACATGCATTTTGTCCTATGGTTTGGGGAGCTTTCTGTGGATTTACAATGACATATTCGTCAGGTGATTTTTTTAAACCAATTAACAGCTTACAAGTACTTCTTCATAAGTTCCCGGATGTTGTTCT
Source organism: Palaemon carinicauda (assembly GCF_036898095.1). NCBI lineage: Eukaryota > Metazoa > Arthropoda > Malacostraca > Decapoda > Palaemonidae > Palaemon > Palaemon carinicauda. The sequence continues at coordinate 51,844,753 of NC_090743.1, forward strand.
ACAACAGCCATGTTTTCCCACCTACGCCTTCAGTTTTAAGTTAACCATTATCTCGTAAAGATGTCTCCTAGAGTGAACTTAAGGAAAGCATATCAATCTATTTTGAAATTTAGTGTAATTAGGTTTATGTCGGCAATTGATTATGATGGAAATACTCTCCGTTTAGTGTAAAACTATTGTTACTCATGTGAAATTAGAAAATAACAGCGAAATAAAGCCTCAAAGGTCTGATTCTGACTTAATCTTCGGGGAAGGCCAGCGCATTTTTTACTGCAAAGCTTTAGTAAAGATTGCCATAGAAAAAAAAAGGAGACGATGTCAATCATAAGGTAAGGAATTAGATGTGATTTACTTTATCATAATGAAATGATTTATTTGTGATTTACTTTTAGTTTGTGACCTGGGAAGGGAGGTCCGGTTAGTGGTCGTGACCTGGGAAGGGGGTCCCGGGGGGGGGGCCTAGGGGTTCTGAACTTGGAAGGGGGGTCCGGGGGCTTAACCCCCGGCCAGGGGTCGTGACCTGGGAACTACTAGGTTACGTTAGGTGGGTTTATTAGGTTCTGTACCCTTTTAGAAATCTCGAAAGTTAAATAATAACATTTTGGCCTATTTTTAGCCATTTACATCAACCATATATTTTTCCAACGGGTTATGTTGGGCTTATTTTACATTTTTGACCATTATCATTGCTACAAATCAATCATTTATGACATTTCCCAACCCAAATAACCCTGGTTTCCCACTGGTGTCCCCCATAGTTGTCTTTTATAAAAGGGGGTCCAAAAACTCATGAACGGGTGGTTTGTCCCCAATAATCAAGGTCAGAAATGCATAGAACACAAGGTAACGAGTAGGAAAAATATGTGGTTCATGTATTTGGCTGGAAATTGAAATATACTATATTTACCCTTATTTCTCTTAATCTTTTGTTAAGTTTTTATAGTTTATATGGAAAATATTTATTTTAATGTCACTTCTGAAAGTATTTTATTTTTCCTTGTTTCCTCTCCTCACTGGGCTATTTTCCCTGTTGGGGCCTCTGGGCTTATAGCATCCTGCTTTTCCAACCAGGGTTGTGCTTGGCGGAGCCTATGTAGTTTGTTGGGACAGGGTTGGGATCGCCAGAAATTTGAGTTAAAAAATAAAAAAAATTGCCTGTTTTTCAAGGGAATTATAACAATGAAATATTAATGAATTCACTAGTTTTTGTAAACGCTTGTCCCAACAATCTACTTACTAGGACCACTCACCGCATGAATGTTGGAAACTTACGAGAATAGCCAACAAGAAATGTGTTGGAACACCAAGAAAACCCTATTTTTGTGCTTGGCATTTCATACGATATCAAATAACTGAAATTTCACTCGTTTTTCCCAAAGTTCTACATACTAGGAACACCCCCCCATCCCGACGGACACAGGTGCAAACCTGGGACTTAGGGTGTACAAAAACCAACCTAGCCTAGTAGTTCCCAGGTCACAACCCCTAGCCGGGGCTTGCTCCCAAGTCACAACCCCTAGCAAAATTTGTAAAAGGTAACAGAACCTAACAAGCCCACCTAACCTAACATAATAGTTCCCAGGTCACAACACCTAGCTGGGGGCAATCCCCCAGACCCCCTTCACAGGTCACAACCCTTAACAAAATTTGTAAAAGGCAACGGAGCCTAACAAACCCACCCAACCTAACTTATTAGTGCCCAGGTCACAACCCATAGCTGTGGGCAAGCCCTCATTCCCAGGTCACTAATTAAAACAAAATAAAAAAAGAAATCCTTACATTATGACAAAGAGAATCACAAATAAATCTCTCTCCTACACAATATAGTAAAAGCGATGGGCAGCACTCTATATTATATCTTATCTAAACTGTAATAAAATTGTAACTCACGATTACCTTTATATGAATATTTTACGATATTTGCATCTACAATTGTACAACGATTGTTCTCAAAGCATCAAGCTGATCGATATGAGTAATAAATTCAACATCATCTCTCAAAGAAAAACTATAGGACATATGTCTGTCCATCACGGTGGTTAACGTTAGAAAGGCCGACCTTAAATGCTCCGTCAGGTCAATCTTGGGTGGTGGTGGGTTAAAAATTTTGAAATCACCCAGCCAACAAAAGCAGGCCTACAAGCGCACGGAAAATAAAAGGTTAGTTTGGGTGGGCTGATTGACACTGGCTTAATCCTCCTAAACATCTTGACCAGATATTGCCTATCCTAATCTATGGTTGTACAAAAAATGAATTAGTGGTTTGGCATAATTCCAGGACGTGTCCCAACGAACTACAATCTTAACAAGGGAGTATGAATGTAGGTTGTTGGGATTAGCAAAAACTAAAGTCCGAACAGCACTAAATTTCCAAGCGTACGCCACCAGCTGATAGGCGAATAGAGCGCCGCCCAACGGGTGTTATTTTAGTTAGGCAGGAAGCAATGCTTGGGGAAAATTTTACGATCGAGTAACTTTGCTGTGGCTTCAGCGACCAGTGCATTATAGTGACCTTTTCCCTACGTAAAATTTCATGATCATTATTACAGCAGTATTAAATGCCACTTGAAGGACGTGTCCCAACCTACTACAAACTTAACCTATAGGTAAGAATGTTTATGGATAGGACAACATTAAATTGTAAAAACAAAGACTTCATAGCCTGGGATGACACGGGCTGTATCGGGAAATTTTGAAACTAAGCAGGAGCTACCCGTGACTTATGTGCGGACTGGGCTGAACTTGGAAAATATTGCTGTGGTAAAGGTAAATCATAATATTACGTAAAATACTAAAATAATTTCATATTATGGTAAGTCAGCTCATAATAAAGAACATTTTCCCCATAAAGAAAAACAAGTTGACAAGTAATAAGAAAAATATTGCCTGTCACAACAAACGTTCTTGATGGGAAAGAACGGTAATATTATGGTAGAGTTCCACCCAGCACCATTACCCCTGGTCAGTATATAGGAGCTTGATGTTTCTCTTTTTTTTTTTTTTTTTTTTTTTTTTTTTGTGAGCGCACGGCGGAGCAAAATCTATTAGACTCGATCGAAATTTTACCAAAATCTAATTGTTTTTGCTCCGCCGTGTGCTCGCTTCGGTCGTGAAAAAAAAAACATCAAGCTCTTATGTACTGGCCAGCTGTAATGGCGCTGGGTGAGACTCTACCGTAATATTACTGAAAGAACATACAGTGGAACCTCTACATATGATTGTTCCAATTTACGAAGTAAAATTCGATCAAATTTTCATCTCGACACCCGAAGTCATGCTCCAACATCCGACGTAGACCATACGTGCAGAATTTTGTCAAAGCGTCGGTCTTAGTTTCTTGTTTACGCCGGTAGATGGCAGCATAGCGGAGGGACGCCATTGAGCGTCGCGTCGGTCAGTTCTCTGTTCTCGTGCGCATCGCGTGATTGTCCTCTGTTTGGTCTATTATTACCAGTGCTTATTATCTTCCTTTTCTCACGTTTAATTTGTTCCGTAACTGAATACAAACCACGCTATTTACATGGGGTAATTACTTTGGCGCAGCCGATGACGAGCCATAAAGTTTTAACGAGGGTTTCCTACCCCACCGCTAGTTAGCTGGGGGGTAGGGAGGGGTAGCTAGCTACCCCTCCCCCCTCACACACACCGGTGATTAACTCACTTTAATTTGGCTTGGAGAGACGACAGACCTGTCAGCCCTCTCCTCTTTGTTGACTGCCATAATTTTGTTTGCTTTTTCTTTTCATCGAGTGTATGAAGTTGGCCTCTATTTCTCCTTATGCGTACTTGCTCGACTTCCCGGCCCCCCTTGTGGGACCTTTATGTCGGCCGTGGAAACGGATCCTCACTCCTTATGCCCTCAGTATAGGGGCCAACGGTGTGATAGTTCTAATTTGTGCATTAAGTGTAGGGAGTGGTCTACCTCCCAGTGGGAGAGGTTTGCCCAGCGACGTAAGAAGGCTAAAAGGGATCTTTCTCCTTCCGAGCTTCTCGGAAGAGAGAAAATCCCAAGTCTTCTTCTTCCGCCGCCCATTCCTCCTCCGTAGCTCCCGCTCGGGCGGCCTCTTCCGAGAGGCCGGCGAGTGGTAGTGTAGACCGTAATATTGTTCATGTCATTAACTGATCCCGTGGTGAGGGAGAGGTCGTTGCCTCCCATAGCGAGGCGGCTGCCCCTCCCCCCTCGGAGGAGGTGTTTGTTTCTAACAATGATCTTTTTCAGCTTTGGGCTTCCTTTGGGGCTACAGGGTTCGCCCTCCAAGGAAGCCCAGTTTGACATGATCAAACGGGGTGCGGCTGCTGAACAATCGTCAACCTCAGCGGAGATAGATCCTCTGTCTGTGGTTTATGTTGTTGTGTCGGAAACATCCCGTGTGTCTGGCCAAACTCCCGTTCCTGTGGCTGCGGTTGCAGAAGGCTCTGTCTCCCCCTCCGGACATACTTCGAGGGAGGAGCTTAGTCCCACGGTCTCTCCTTCCGTTGAGACTCCCTCTTGGGGGAGTTCTGTGGTAGAGACGCCTCTTCGGAGGCCTGTTGATGGTCAGCCTGCTGATCCCATGGCCCCTCGTGGCCGTATAAGGCGGAAGGCTCGTCCTCACCTTCGCCGTAGAGGCCTTCCTTCCCCCTTTAAAGGGGTTAGGAGGCGCCTTTTCGGCTCGTCGTCACCAAAGTTCTCTGTGGAGGAGATGACTCTCCGTTCTCCTGACCTGCCTGCTACCAACCTTGACCTCTCCAGGGATCGTTCGCGATCCCCTTCGGAGGATGGTCGTCCTTCGGGACAAGGTGAGCTGTCGCCCAGACCTTTGACATCTACAGTAAGTCCGTTTCGGGTAAATGGCCCATTGCCGTTCCCCATGAGTCTGATGTCGGGGAATCTCTTGATAGGGGGCCTTCGCAGACGAGTGGGAGGTTTGCGAGTGTGGCAGAAGTGTGTTTAGTGGACAAAGGCCTGGTGCCCGCAGGACCCGTCTCAGGTGAAGACCCGGTGTGGGGGAGGCCCGAATCACCGCCTACCCTACGCCCGGGCAGTGTTTTTCAGGTTCAGCGGGTTCTGGGGGTGGTCGGGACAAAGAAAGGCGGCCCACGTGCTCTTCGGACCCCGACTCCATCGTGTGGACGGCGCCTATGACTCCCTTCAGGTCCCCCATGAGGCAGGAGGAGGAATTCGAAGGATGGTTCGCCTCTCGACCGCTATCCGCTCACCCCCGGCGCCATCAGCTACGCTTCCGCCGGTCTTCATGGAGCCCTCGTCCCCGATTTCCAGACCAAGGACCCCTAGGAGGATCGTAATCGAAATGGACGACTCGGCAAGCTCCTGTTCTTCGGACGACTACTCTTCCTGGATTGTTAATGATACAATAAAAGCTAGTCTATAGACTGATGGTTTTGCTATTCGCCAGTTGTCTTATACAATAGATATGACAAACATTAAAATTTGTCTGTATTTTGGGTCATGTTATAACAGGAAATATACAGTGTTTACACCCATCCTGGTTGTAATTTTAACCTTTTTTCAAGTTATTAGAACTTTAAAGTATATTAAATGTTTCATTTATTTACAAGAACAATTTGATATAAAAAAATACAGTATAGTACATAGAAAGTTGGAAATGGGTAGTAAACGTGTTTGAATAGGCTAGTTGCTGGTTGCCATGGCCCCAATGGAATTATTTCTGTTGTGTGTTTCAAAATATGCGATTTTCTATTTACACGCGGTCATTTATCGACCAAATTCTTGCATAATTCGGGACCCTACTATATATATATATATATATATATATATATATGTATGTATATATATATATATATATATATATATATATTTATATATTTATATGTATATATTTATATGTATATATGTATATATATATATATATATATATATATATATATATATATATATATATATATATATATTATATATATATATATACATATATATATATATATATATATATACATATATATATATATATATATACATATATATATATATATATATATATATATATATATATATATATATATATATATATATATATATATATATATATATACATATATATATATATATATATATATATATATATATATATATATATATACATATATATATATATATATATATATATTATATATATATATATATATATAAATTTCTACCTCATACTTGGGATCGAACGCTAGCCCCTTCTAATGAAAGGCCAGGTCGAAACCAACCATGCCACGAGAGGCCATAAAAGATATCGGAACCTGACGCTACCTAGCTGTCCGAGGATTTACCTGGCGAGACATCAGTCTCTTACCAGCGAGTTTTACCCGATATCCCGGCCCACCACGTGACACAATTGGTAGTAATTCATTCAAATTACCACTAATGAGTCAATATGGATAAATATCAACACAACATCGTGTTCAAATAGAAATAAATTTCTACCTCATACTTGGGATCGAACGCTAGCCCCTTCTACTGAAAGGCCAGGTCGAAACCAACCATGCCACGAGAGGCCATAAAAGATATCGGAACCTGACGCTACCTAGCTGTCCGAGGATTTACCTGGCGAGACACCAGTCTCTTACTAGTGAGTTTTACCCGATATCCCGGCCCACCACGTGACAGAAATTTATTTCTATTTGAACACGATGTTGTGTTGATATTTATCCATATTGACTCATTAGGGGTAATTTGAATGAATTACTACCAATTGTGTCACGTGGTGGGCCGGGATATCGGGTAAAACTCGCTGGTAAGAGACTGATGTCTCGCCAGGTAAATCCTCGGACAGCTAGGTAGCGTCAGGTTCCGATATCTTTTATGGCCTCTCGTGGCATGGTTGGTTTCGACCTGGCCTTTCATTAGAAGGGGCTAGCGTTCGATCCCAAGTATGAGGTAGAAATTTATTTCTATTTGAACATGACGTTGTGTTGATATTTATCCATATATATATATATATATATATATATATATATATATATATATATATATATATATATATATATATATATATATATATATATATATATATATATGTATATATATATATATATGTATATATATATGTATGTGTATGTATATGTATGTGTATATATATATATATATATATATATATATATATATATATATATATATATATATATATATATATATATACTGTATATATATATATGTGTGTGTGTGTGTGTGTATAATATATATATATATATATATATATATATATATATATATATATATATATATATATGTATATATATATACTATATAGAAATAAAAATATAAATACAGTATACAGTAGGGTCTCGAATTATGTGAGAATTAGTAGATAGTCTAGTTACCGCTAGAAATAAAGTGCTCCCATTTCAGATATCAACTCCTCCATGGAAATTACCAGAGACATTCTTCAGTAAATATTTTATTGGTATAAACAAAGAACGTGACTGACCTAGAAGCCAGGTGTCTTCATGGAAGATCTCAGCAGGAATTTGCAAGGTCATAGACCTTGCCGGGAATCCTCAATCTGCTCTGCAGACTCGGGAAACGTAGAGCTCACAACCTAGGGGCATTAGTATGTCCCTAGCAGTCAAGAAAAACTATTCTGTGGCGCAGGATCTTCTAGTTGGTGTGTGGAAGCATCAGACGACCTTCGCCGTTCATTACCTGCAATACTTAACCCACAGTAAAATGGAGATATTCTCCATCAGACCTGTAGTGGTACCACAAATGGTTTAAACTCTTCAAGCTCCTTGATTGACAAGTAGCATATGGTGGAGGGCAGATTAAGTCTGGAAGTCTGGGATGAATGATGAAGAGTGACTGGCATCATCTTTCCTTTATCTTTCCCCCTTTTGCGGCACTGCACCTACTGTACTATGTAAGCTGGCCTCCTCTGTCTGCAGGTGATAACTATTTCCATTTTTTGACCTGGCATAGAAACATATACTTCTTGCATCCCCATATCTCCTTGCGAGGTGGGAATTGGGTAATGCTTATTGTGTGTTCAAAGAAGTCTGAGGGGTCTTAGAACTCTTACCTGGACAAGCCACATTGCTAGTACCACACAATCACACAGATTGCTCAGGCTGCTAATGCGTGCACATACACATAAAGTGTTCGTAGCATGGAGGAACACCCGGGGGCAAAAACCACCCAATTGGTTAATGACTTCACCCACCTTAGGGTGAATCTTCCCGAATAAAGAGCGAAAGAGTTTGTATTAGTGTCGTAAAAAATGACATTAAACTAATTTGGATTTATCCTAACAATATAAACCTTGAGCTCTTTATACAAATTTGTCCCGCCATCACCTATCCCCCTACAAGTCCTCCCTGCAGTTAAAAGTGACGATAGAACACAGGTGTATGTGCGTGAGCGGGGTAGTCAGTACTACCCCTTACCCCCGCTAACTAGCCGTGGGGTAGGTATATCTCTCTAAAAGTCGTATGGCTAGTCTTCCAGCTTCGCCGAAAGTATACTGTATTCCTTAACCCTTTTACCCCCAAGCTATTTGGAACTTTCCAACCCTTTCAAGCACATTTTGCAGTATATTATTTTTGAATTGCTCTTAGAACCTTAATTTTCGCCATAGAGAGGTCAGGTTGGTCTCATTCTTTTGGAAAATGCCTGATTTATCTCATAAAATAATAAAAAGAATGTAAATAGCAGTTTTAAATATTTAACTTAGCCGGTGAATATATAATAGCTGCTACTCAGCGGCTCGACAGAAAACATACTCAAAAAACTCGCGAGCGATCGCTATGAAGGTTGCGGGTGTGCCCACCAGCGCCAACTACCGGCCAGATACCACTCTTGCATGTAAACAAACCCTTCAATTCTTCTCTGTCGACGTTGACGACAAGACGTATCAATACTCACTGTAGAACCTGGAGTTTTCTCAACATATTTGGTGAAGTACTTCATTTTGGTTTGAGCTTTCGCAGTGCAGGTGTTTTATCTTCATCTTAAATCTTGAACTCGTTTTTGGATAGATTTAATTTTTGATGACAAGAAAGAGAGTATGGACTTTCTTTGACTTTTAAATGGCCGACCCTTCCCTTAGACGGAAGTGTGTTTTAGGCTTTTAGCAATTATCTTATCACGTTATAAATTAATTATAGATTTTCCTCTATATATTTTATATCTCAACCGCCTTTATTAGGCCTCTTCGATTAGCTTTCCATTTATAATAAACATCAAAATAAATTTTAATGATTTGTTTATATGCGACCTTTCCTGAGAGTAGGCGGTCCTAACTTGGAAACCGAAGTTAAACAACGTTGAGCCCTTTTCAATCGTAAATAACTTTTACAGAGCTAATGATTTAAAACTTATTAAATGAAATATTTTTAGTAAATATTTTATGATAGTTTTTTTCTTTGAATAGTCTTCGTACTGTTTCAAAGATGAACTAACGTTTAGTTTATTTATGCTACGCAGTTTGCGCTCTATCGTTACGATAGAGAGAGAGAGTATCACGGTTTCACTTTGCAGAAAGAGTAAATCGATTCTGACGTTTTGTTCTTTTTTCTTTCAAAGCTTAAATGTTTTAAAGACTATTTTAAAGGAACTTTTTAATTGAAAAACCTTTCAGTTTTTTCCTTTGGTCAAATAACCTGTTTATTGACGAAAGGTAAGTGGGCTCTTCTCTTCGGTGCGAAATCAAGAGAGAGAGAGAGAGAGAGAGAGATAGAGACGGAGAGAGAGAGAGGAGAGAGAACGTTCCGATCTTTATCTCGTCCCAAGCGAGTAACGTTGTTCTCGAGTTACTCTCGTCCCTAGTCTCTGTACGGGGAGAAAGGATAAAACGTTATTAGTTTTTATTCTCGTCCCAAGGCACTGTACGGTGAGAGATTGAAAACGTAGTTTTGTATGAACTAGTGTTTAGTCTCTTCCCCAGCCACTGATTTTTTTTATTTTAAAATATGTTTACTGTTTTTTGCTGGTATTAATGTGCTTACATTATACGACTGATTTCGCAATTACAACCTTTTGATGAGGGTAGAATTGCGTGCTTCAGGTAGAAATCAGTTTTATTCATACCTAATGTGAATTGTTAAAAAATTCGATTTCAGTGAAATAAGTGCAAAACAGAAAATCGTAGTGATAAAGTGATATTGCGCAAAGTGTTATCAGTGTTGCGACCGAGGGTTCGTCTGTTCGTGCCTGTCGTTCGCCTAGTCCGGGACCTCTTGCAAGCTCCCAAGCCCAGGGGAGAAGTAATGTCGTACGACTTATGGGTTCGAGAGGCCTTGATCAGCGAACAGACGTTCCCTCTATGGTATCAGGCGTATCTCACCAAGATCGCCCCTACCATTAGACGAGAGAGACGATTTTCTCCTTGTCATCCGAAGGCTTTTCGCATAAGAAATCGTGGAACAAGGTTTCGAGGCCCTTTAAGCGAAAGTCAGTCCTTTCAGGACAGGTCCAGCGTCCTGGTTTTGACTATTAGGACAGCTCTGACACTATGCAGTCATCGGAAGACTGCTCGCCGCCTAAACAAAAACGTAACACAGGCTCCGAGAGTCTTTTTGTAGGCAAGGTTTTGCAGTCACAGACGTTACCCTCGTCTCTTACCGCAACCATTCCCGTTGTTCCTAAATGAGTTGTACGGCAAGACATGCAGAATAAGCTTGCCTCTCTTATGGAAGACTATTCTGCCGATAAGGTTCACGTTGATCCTAGCCGTTTATCTCATAGAGATCCTGGCCTTCAGCCGCCCAAACGAACCTTTGTGCGTCCTGTTGACGTTGGCGTAGCTAAGTCACGTCAGTCACGATATGTAGAGCCTCACTCGATGCGGTCACGTGTTGGCTTTCAGCCGCATTTGGACGTTAGGCTGCTTCCTAATGCTCCTGTTGACGTTCAGGACGTTTGCCAACCAGCGGAGTTGACTTGTTTTGACGCTGAGCGTCAACTACCGTAGTCTAGAGTTGTTTTGACTGCTCAGACTAGGCAGTCAAAACAGTCTCGAGTGGACGCCCAGCGTCCTACCGCACCTGTTGTTGTTGACAGTTCACAGACTGTTAAGCAGTTACATGACGTTGCGTCCTGGTCCGCTACTAATGCACCAGTGCGTGTGGACTCTGCGTGTCAAGCATTTCCACCACGGCAGGTCTCTCCCTTGCTTGAGACTCGGCTATTGTCGGACAAGATTCCTTCAGATGAGGAAGTTGCTGTTCCCCCTCCTACTGATATTCCCTTGAGGACTCTGTCAGACGGAGAGGAGCCTAAAGATGCTTAGCTCTCTATGGACTTTAAATAAATCATACTGATTTTTAAGGATCTTTGTCCGGATCTTTTTGTAACTGCTGCTCCTCGTTCGCCTAAACGTCAGAGTTTACACTAGGCCTAGCTACTTCGAAGCCGTTGTTTTTATAAGCTAGTGCTCTCTAGCTCTTCTAAGAGAGCTTTACGTTTGCTAGGCGACTGGTTTATCACCAGGAGGAGTTTGGGGGAGACAGCCTTTGCTTTCCCTACTTTTAAGCTGGCTTATAGAGCGAGAGTCTGATATGACACTCATAGACTCTCCCTGGCACCTGGCCATGAGACGCTCCTAGATTTTATAGTCGACTTCAGAGCTAGACCATCTCCTGTTAGGAGTCTTTTTTCGAGCGTTTGAAGTTTTGCTGTACAATTATGTCATGCATAAACAAGGCTTTCTGGGATGGCTCCAATGATCTGACAGCCACGTTCTCTGCAGGAACAAGTTCCTCAGGGATGGCTGCAATGATCTGGCAGCCATGTTCACTGCAGGAGTACGTAAGAGGCAAGTGCGCTCAATGTGTTCATTGTCAAGACAAACTTCACGATGAAGTCTACCAGGCTGTCTTGACAGCATTAATGGAAGGCGGCTGGATGGTCTCTCTCGATCTTCAGGAGGCATACTTCCACATTCCTATACACCCGGATTCCCAATCGTTTCTGAGGTTTGTTTACAGGAATGTGGGGTACCAGTTTCGAGCCCTGTGCTTTGGCCTCAGTCCTGCTCCTCTTGTGTTTACAAGGCTCATGAGGAATGTGGCAAAATCCCTCCATCTATCGGGGATCCGAGCCTCCCTGTACTTGGACGACTGACTTCTCAGAGCATCGTCCAGTCTTCGCTGTCTGCAGGATCTACATTGGACGTTGAGTCTGGCCAGGGAGTTGGGACTTTTGGTCAACCTAAAAGTCCCTACTGATCCCATCCCAGATTATTCTATATTTGGGAATGGAGATTCGCAGTCCAGTTTTTTTTTCGGGCTTTTCCGTCTGCCACTGATTAGAACAAGCCCTGCTCGAAGTCCAACTAATGCTGAAAAGATAACGTTTGTTCAGTCAGGAGTTGGAACAGTCTCGTAGGGACTCTCTCATCCCTGGAGCATTTTGTCTCACTAGGGAGACTACACCTTCTGCCTCTCCGGTTCCATCTAGCCTCTCACTAGAACTAGGACCAGACGTTAGAGACGGTATCATTCCCAGTCTCCGAACCAGTGAAGGCATGCCCTAAATGGTGGGACAGCAATATCAGTCTGAGAGAGGGACTATCCCTAGCAGTCAAGAACCCAAACCACGCGTTGTTCTCCGACGCGTCGGATTTGGGTTGGGGTTGCGACCCTGGACGGTCGGGAATGCTCGGGTCTGTGGACCTCAAGTCAGAAGAGCATGCACATCAACGGCAAGGAGCTATTAGCAGTCCACTTGGCCTTGATGATATTCGAAAGCTTCTTCGAAACTAAGTGGTAGAGGTCAACTCAGACAACACCACAGCTTTGGCGTACATCTCCAAGCAAGGAGGCACACACTCCTTCACGCTGCTCGAGATCGCAAGGGACCTTCTCTTATGGTCAAGAATTCGAGGCATCTCCCTGTTGACGAGATTCATCCAGGGGGACTTGAACGTCTTGGCAGACTGTCTCAGTCGGAGGGGTCAGGTGATACCCACGGAATGGACCCTCCACAAGGACGTGGGCAAGAGTCTTTGGGCTACTTGGGGTCAACCCACCATAGACCTCTTTGCCTCCTCGTTGACCAAAAGGTTACCAATCTATTGCTCTCCAGTCCTAGATACAGAAGCAATCTACATAGACGCGTTTCTACTGGATTGGTCTTTTCTAGACTTATATGCATTCCCACCATTCAAGATAGTCAACAAGGTACTGCAGAAGTTCGCCTCTCACGAAGGGACAAGGTTGACGTTGGTTGCTACCCTCTGGCCCGCGAGAGAGTGGTTCACCGAGGTACTTCAATGGCTGGTAGACTTTCCAAGAAGTCTTCCTCTAAGGGTAGATCTGTTACGTCAGCCCCACGTAAAGAATGTCCATCAAAGCCTCCCCGCTCTTCGCCTGACTTCCTTCAGACTATCGAAAGACTCTCAAGAGCTCGAAGCTTTTCGAAGGACGCAGCCAGTGCGATTGCAAGAGCTAGGAGAGCTTCTACCATTAGAGTATACCAGTCGAAGTGGGAAGTCTTTCGAGACTGGTGCAAGTCAGCATCTGTGTCCTCGTCCAGTACCTCTGTAGCCCAAATCGCAGATTTTCTTTTACATCTGAGAAAGGTTCGCTCCCTTTCAGCTCCCACGATTAAGGGCTACAGGAGCATGTTGGCTTCGGTCTTTCGACATAGAGGCTTAGATCTTTCCAACAATAAAGATCTCTAAGATCTCCTTAAGTCTTTCGAGACCTCTAAGGAACGTCGTTTGGCAACTCCTGGATGGAACTTAGACGTGGTCCTAAGGTTCCTCATGTCAGACAGGTTTGAGCCATTACATTCAGCCTCCCTGAAGGATCTCACCCTCAAGACATTTTTCCTAGTGTGCTTGGCTTCGGCTGAAAGGGTCAGTGTACTTCATGCCTTCAGTAAGAACATCGGCTTTTCTACAGAAAAAAGCCACTTGTTCGCTTCAACTTGGTTTCCTGGCCAAAAATGAACTGCCTTCTCGTCCTTGGCCTAAATCTTTTGATATTCCTTGCTTATCAGAGATCGTAGGCAACGAACTGGAAAGAGTATTATGTCCTGTTAGAGCTCTTAAGTTCTATTTAGCTCGTACTAAGTCATTACGAGGTAAATCTGAGGCATTATGGTGCTCAGTTAAGAAACCTTCATTGCCTATGTCAAAGAATGTTTTGTCATATTTTATCAGATTTTTTTAATACGAGAAGCTCATTCTCACTTGAATGAGAAAGACCGATGTTTGCTTAAGGTTAAGACGCACGAAGTTAGAGATATAGCACTCCGTGGCCTTCAAGCAAAATAAATCTCTGCAAAGTATTATGGACGCGACTTTTTGGAGAAGCAAGTCAGTGTTCGCGTCATTTTACTTAAAAGATGTCCAGACTCTACGAGGACTGCTACACACTGGGTCCATTCGTTGCAGCGAGTGCAGTAGTGGGTGAGGGTTCTACCACTACATTACCCTAATTCCAATACCCTTTTTAATCTGTCTCTTGAAATGTTTTTAATATTGTTTTTTGGGTTGTACGGAAGGCTAAGAAGCCTTTCGCATCCTGGTTGATTTGGCGGGTGGTCAAAGTCATTTCTTGAGAGCGCCCAGATTAGGGGTTTGATGAGGTCCTGTTGTATGGGTTGCAGCCCTTGATACTTCAGCTCCTGGGAGTCTTTCAGCATCCTAAGAGGATCGCTGGGCTCCGTGAGGAAGACAGACTTACAAGGCAGAGTAATCGTCTAAGTCAGCTTCCTTACCAGGTACCTATATATTTGGGTTTTGTTATATTGATAACTGTCAAAAAAAACTCTTAGCTTATACGCTGTAAACTTAATTAACTCTGGTCTCTACCCACCGCCTTGGGTGTGAATCAGCTATTATATATTCACCGGCTAAGTTAAATATTTAAAAATGATATTTTAATTATAAAATAAATTTTTGAATATACTTACCCGGTGAATATATAAATTAAAGGCCCTCCCTTCCTCCCCAATAGAGACGCAGCGGGACGAGAAGAATTGAAGGGTTTGTTTACATGCAAGAGTGGTATCTGGCCGGTAGTTGGCGCTGGTGGGCACACCCGCAACCTTCATAGCGATCGCTCGCGAGTTTTTTGAGTATGTTTTCTGTCGAGCCGCTGAGTAGCAGCTATTATATATTCACCGGGTAAGTATATTCAAAAATTTATTTTATAATTAAAATAAAATTTTTTTGCAAGGACGTACCAGTACGTCCATGGGGGTAAAGGGCTGAGTTTTGTGAAATGAACCAGTACGTCCATTGGTGGTAAAAGGGTTAATAAAGAGCGCAAGGTTTTTATCGTTAAGAAAAGTACAAATTACTTTGAATTTGTCATTTTTATTAGGATATACTGTACAAGCATAACATGTTAGAAGAAAATTAAAGCACTATGTTATTGCATAATTTAAACTAACTTAATTTACTTGAGCTTTTTATATCTTGGCAGTATGTCGTTACCTACAAACTATCGCCAAGTGGCCATGATGGGTGCAGCGCCAACACCTGGTCCAACACGTGAGTATTTTTTCTGCTTTTGGTTTTGATATTTTTTTTTGTTTAAATTATAATGCATAGGCTTTTAGAAAAGGAATTTGCTTTAGCTGATAGAACATGAAAACCCTTCAATAAGTTTATTTAAGGTTAATACAGTTAACTGAATTGATCTTTTCTGCTTGAAGAAGCATCATATTGTAGTTATTATATTTTCAGAAACATGAGTAGCCAGAGTGCACATAATTGCATATTACAACTACTTGCTTGATTTTGGGAAGTGAAAATTCTGCTATTCGTTGTTTTGGTTTTGTGGAATTTATAGAAAATACTCTAGTCATTGTTTTTTTTTCATTTTGATGATATTTAGAAATTTTAGTATGCAAAACATATATGCAACATTAAATTAGGAGTCAAATCTCTTTAGAAATAAAACAAAACTAAATTGATACCTCAAGATAAGCTGATTAAGAATATGCATGTGGTACATTGTAGTTCTTGATAGGTAACAATATTTCTTGGAAATGGTTATGATATTTTATAATTTAAAAAGCTGCTTTGTAACTATGTAAGTTTATTTATGGAACAGGAGGGTAATGTATGATTAATGAAAAGAGGCTAGTACACCCTTTAGAGAAGTCCATTAAAGTACTTTGTCGAGCAATTGATGTCATGTAAGCTATTTAGATACCTCCCAAGCTCTATTATGCCATTGTTGGACGCTTCAAAATATTTATAATTCCCGTTCATTACCTTTTTTTATCCTTTGTTATTACAAGAGCTAAGCTGTAGGACATTTTAAAATATCAGAAAGTTGCATTTTTAGCAATTATGAGGAAATTGAAACTGCTATACAAAGGTGCGTCATGTTCACTGTTGCCTTTATACTGTGCCCCCCCAACATCAAAGTATTTTTAGATCAGTTAGGAATATACAGTACTTGCTTGAAGGGGGCAAAAGACTGTGGCATTATCCAAGTAACTTTCAGTTTAAAAAAAAGAAAAAACTGAAATGGGCGCTATAATGACTAGCATAGCCTTGAGGGTTGTACCGTAGTTCCTTGTTAGTCCCTTCCACTCATCCCCCCTCCCAATGTACACCATGAACCCCCAGGTTAGTGCCAGTAAACTTGTTTGTTGTGCCCTGAATTTCAGCTGCTTTGTGTGATTCCCTTTTCAGAGTAACCTCCTTTTGGGGTGACTTTTTCTAGTCGTGACAAAACATTGTTGAACTCATTTTTATTACTAACCAAAGAGGATAGAGGAAGAGGGGTGAAGGCTGCAAAGATTGGTGTATGCTAGTGATTTTAGATCCCTTGTGGGTTGTAACTTTGTTTTGGCAATCGGCAATCTAGTTTTTATAAAGATTCCATGGAATTTTCAATTCTGAAAGTTGCCAGAATTACTTAAAATATATGTAACCTGTTGTTTTTTATTGCAATATTTTTTTGTAGAGCACAATTTAAAAAATATATAGTTATAATGCTATTGTATTAAAAATTCATTTAATTTGGGAATTCAGTTGCCTTATACAGTATACAGTACAGTAGTGTGAAAGCTTATAGTTGTTCCAGTGCAACATGCAAACCTTCCACTCTTTATTTAGGAGCGTTTATTTCGGCAAAGCTGAAACTAGCCGATAAAGCTTTTAAGCAAGGTGTAACAACCCTCTGCTAGTTAGTGGGGGGAGGAGCAGTGTAGGCTAGACTCCACTCACACCAGCATTAGCGACTAACCGTCACTTTTTATTTTGGCTCGTTATAGTAAAGATGCCGTAGTCTTTCTCTCCCAGCAAATCTTTTAACCGGTTGTCGATTAAAAGCAACTGGCCTAAAGTTTAATAAAAAGTCCTTTGTTCAGACACTTTACAAACCTTGGGCTATTAGGGATTATCTTTCGGCGAAGCTGGAAGAATAGCCATTAAGATAAGCAAGGTGCAACTACCCAACCCCATAGTTAGCGGCGGGTTAGTGAGGGGTAGTGAGGGTTGCCAGCTACCCCTCTCATTCACACTATAGTGAATTAGAGCCACTTTTTCCTTTGGCTTTGAGGAGAACATATTTGTCCGCTCTCTGCACCCTCAAAAAACTATGGCCATTGATTGGTTTTCAGATTTTTCCTTTTCAGGTGTGCTTGTTCCTTCTTCTGCATCCTCATGTGTACTTGTCCTGGGCCTGAGTGCTGCTCTTGCGGTACTTGTATGTCTTCCGTCGAAACCAACCCTCATTCGTTGTATCTGACCAGTAGGAGATGTCTCTGTGACTAAGGTAACACCTGTGAAGAGTGTAGGGAGTGGTCTGCCTCTCAGTGGGAGAGATTTGGGCGTTGGCGCAAGAAGAAGTCAAGTCCAAAAGGGGATTTCTTGCCTTTGAGGTCTTCTTCAAGGGTGAAGAAAGCTTGGACATCTTCCTTGACTCCCCCAGTCTTTTCCTGAAGCTCCTGCTCACTGATTTATTACAGGTTTGGCCGTCGCTGCGTGTTGCAGGGCCTGCTTTCAAGGATGTTCTGGTAGGGCTCACCTCTTGCCCTTTCCTGCTCCTGCTTTTCCTATGCGCCGACGAGACCAGCGCGCCCTCTCTCCTCCCCAACGTTGACCTTTCACTGACAAAGAAGTCCCCCTCCATCCTCTGATCTCTTTGTCCTTCAGGGACCATAGGTCTCTTTGCGCAGCCAGATGTTCGGCCGTGTGGTTGCCACTTGCTGACTTGTGCTCATCACTCAACATATCATTATCGTCACTGTGCTGATCGTCATTCACCTGTTCGTGATTGTCACCCTCCTACTGGATGCTTAAACTCTGCTCGCTGTACTACAGTTCACGATCACTTGTGACCTCGGGCCCACTCTCCAGCGCCCTCCTCTCCAGCTCGCTGTTCGCCACCGCATAGCCCTCCAGCTCGTTGTTCCCCATCTCGTCCTCTGACTAGACGGTCTCCTGTCAGACAATGCTCACCAGGCCAGCGCGCCATTCTCCATCTCGTCGCACGCTACTTTCCATTTTTCCGCTCTCCAGCACAAAGCTCTCCTGCTGGCCAGCTCACCACTCGCCTGCTCGCCGATCTCCAGCTTGCCATCACATCATTTGCTGACTCGCCTATATCCTGCACGTCGCTCGCCACTCGTGCTAGCCTGCTTGTCGATCTTCAGCATGGGATGGTCATTTTCCAGCTCATCGGAGGTCCCAAAATCTACCGTCCATTCTTCAGCGCTTACCATCTCCTACGTATGAAGCTGATGTTTGCGAGTGTGTCTTTTGTGCGCACTTTACATGCTCCCACGACCTATTAATGTCCTGCATCCCGACAATCCAGGTACGAACCTTCCAAAGAAGTGGCAGCAGTGTTGGGGAATCTTACACCTCGTCATGCCTTGCCAGCGAAAGGCGTTCAGCTGGTTCCCCTCCCCTCTGTTTTTCCAACCGACTTTAGGAGAGGTTGTTTCTTGCATGGCCATGGAACTTCCCATTGATTTTCTTGCCCATCAGGAGACCCTATGGAGCTACAAGGGGGTTCCAAGATTCGGCAATACTTCTCTCGCCTGCAGTTAATGCCTTTCCTAACTAAAAAGGAGAAGAGGATGCTGAAGTCGACTCCTCCACTCGTGCCGACCCTCAGCATCCTTCTTTGAGCAGAGGCTTAGGCTCTCCATGGGAGATCTCTCTAGATCCCTATTTTAGACCCTTCCCTATAGTGGAAGCTCGGTCCCGTCTCCAGACCCCGTTGGAAGAGTAGGAGTCTTCTGCAAGAGAGGTTCAGACTTCCATGGGATGGCAGGACCCTTCTAGATGATCTCTACTGGAGGAGTACCTGCCGTCTCGCAGAAAGTCTAAGGACACCAAGACAGTGCACAAAAACTTGAAGGCACGTGCAGCCCATCGGCAAGAGAGCTAGATCTTCCCCAGTAGCAGGAATGTCAGCAAGCGTCATTCCCTCGTTTGATGACCTCGAACCACCCCAGTCTCCTATGGGTGAGAGCTTGGAGGTGAATGAAGATATGACTCAGATGATGACTACATTCCTAGGGCTGCTAGTCCTAAGTTCAGCTCAGAAGCTGAGTGATGGGAGTTGGAGTATGCCTTCTGGGAAGTCTTAACCTGTATGAGGGCGATTAATGGGTTGGCTAACCCTGAGACGACTCCTCAGGAAGGTAAAGACACGGTCTTGGAGCATGTATGTGGGACCTAACGAGCACCTAAGTCCTGTGCAGCCCTGCTCTGGTCAAAGGGATTGACAGCAGCAAGAAAAAAGGCATTCTCACAGATCGCTAGCTCCTCTAGCTCGCTTCGAACTGGCTTGCCCTCCAAACTTCTCCTGCCTCCCTTTTATCCAGCAGAGGAGATATTATGAGGTCACGGACGAGCCTTGTCCAGCTTTGCCTCTTGATTCCTCCGTAGAGGCCCACTTGAGGGGGTCCTATTTGAGAGGCTTTCTGGGCTCAGCCTTGTTTTCAGTGTCTGAGATCCTAAACATGGAGAAGGTGGGGAAGTATGCTATGCAGGATACTTTGTGTCTTGATCTGTGGTTGGGATCAGTAGGCCACCTTGTTAGAACTGAGGATTGGTCCAAGGAATCTACAAGGAGGTCCATGGAAACCTTTCTCTTGTTGGGCACTCGCGCCGTGAAATTCCTCTCCCACCAGGTTGTAAACTTATATGTAAACACAATTCTGAGGAGGGAGGATACCATAATTGAAAGGTTCCACTGGCAGCTCCCCAAGGCTGAAATCACAAAGCTCAGGAACTCCACCCTTGACGGCTCAGCTCTGTTTAAGCTGGAAGAGGTTGAGAGGGTGGCTGAGCGATGGAGGAAATCCACTAAGGACTCCCTTCTTCACTGGGCCTTAACATCCAGGTCCTATGGTAAGGCTCCACCACCTACCAGGAAACAGCTGAAGTCCACCAGAACCTTCTCAGCAGGAAGGCAGGCTCCTCTAAGGTGTCGAAACAGCCCTTTCCTGCTAAAGATCCTAAGGGCTTCTAACCCTCCAGAGGAGGTGCAGTCCGTTAGGTACAGAGGTCTATTGCTATCAGTCAGGTGACCAAAGTTCATTGGTACCCTATGAGAGCCCAATTATTCAGGATTCCAATCATGCCTGGTAGCAGTATGAAATCAGTAGCTTTCGTGTTCAAAATGCTCATTGAATACACCCTATCAAATTCTCCAAATGGGTTAAATGAGGAAAGAATTAACTTTATCAAAAGTCTTCTTTCGTGCAATACGAATGCAATTGCCTTTCACTGTATATTTGGGATTCCAAATAAAAATTTGGTATCTCTGAATTACTAAACAAGTTATAGGGTAAAAAACCATTGTATATGAGAAGTTACTGTGCTTTTAGTGAGGATATCCTGAAAACAATAAATTACACCTGTTAAAACCACTAAAACTCAAAGCTATAATAGTTTTTGATTGTTATATGCTTCTAAAATGTTTTATCAGCTATATTCTATCAGAAAGAGCAGTAGCTCAGCTTTCATTTGGTAAATCAGTTATTCTTATTGAACCATTATTGAGAAAAATACTGCAAATACTGTAAACTGATCTTTATTTGAAATGAAGCATACGCAAAACATATTACCTTATTTCGTCCGAGTGAACAAGCTCAATAACTCTACCACAATCGTCATCACTGTCAACTTTATCATCCCTATCATCATCAACATTGCAATCCTCAAGATCATCATAATCATCATCACCACATTGTACATTTACATTACAAGCAACATACACATTAGCAAAAAGATATACTGTACTACATGACCCACAAATGGATTATTATAATCATCGCTGCCATCATCATTTCCATCATTATCAAAAACAACAACTGTTGAGTTACATGAAAATAATATATCTTGACGATAACATTTTGTTAACTTTGAATTGTGGAAACCAACTTAAATGATAGATTAAAACTGTCCATTTGAGACTTATATTCATTTAAAGTCCAGCTCATCATTGTTGTTCACATCTTTATCCATAATATGTGGCTCTTCATCACCTTGGGGTGACTTATGGTCGCAGGTATTCAAACTGCATAATTCAAAACACTTAAGAGTGTTGGCCAGTCATATACACTGCGGAAGTTGACGTGACCTCAGGCAGTTAAATGACAGAAGCCTCAAAACTGCTCCTGGTGGTCCATCCGACCAGTTGATCCGCTACTCTTCCTTGTTGCCTTCTCCTGACACGTTTCCATCCATAGTTATATGGTGAAGGGATGTTTGGGCAAGCTTCAAAACTTGTTAGTACTGCAGCCTGGTATTTGCCTCTTAAAGTGAACTTCTGAGGGGCACTTAAACGGGTGAAAGCTGTTATGGTTCGATCTGAGTCTTTCTCGCACCAAAGAGGTGATAGTGAAGATCATTCATACTCTTTATGTTTGTTTTTGTAGTATATGTTAGGCAGGTGAATGCTTCTACTTTATCTAGTAGTTCCTCATTTTTGGTTCATTCTCTTCCTATTTGTTTTAAAATGCCTTGTGCACCAATGTTCCTTTGCAACATAATCAGTGCGGAGAGTTTTCCACGACCAGCTAATGCACTTACACTGCCACAAACAGAATGAATGAATACGTATTAATGAACTACAGACCGAAGGTCTATGGGTAGCTGCAATTTTCTTGACAAAGTGTATTACATCCTAACTTGGTTGGGTACTGCCTTTGATGTACATTGCTGTAATTTATGTCACTACTGAAGGCAAGATAGAGCACAAGCACAGCAGTGTCGTCTGCCTCGAAAACGAGGGATTTGTATTCTTGTTTTACGTTATGAACTGCATGGAGGATAAGACCTGTCTGCTTTCTCTTGTATGGAGAAGAGTTCAGGGACAATATTTAATCCCTCAGCTTGTGACAACCTCAAACTGTCTTCTCCACAAGTCAAAAATAGGATCTTTTCTCCAAGAATTTGCTTGTACTTTTCTTGTCTCCATTCATGTTCAAGGAACCATATGAAACTTGTTTTGTTTGTATTGGTTGTGGGAAACTTGGTCCAATGTAAAATGTCTTTGGATGTGATATTTTTCAGCTAAATAGCTCCAGTTGGGACCTGCCTCCCTTCTCGTTCAACATTGATGATGGATATTTCATGGTATGTATCAAAGACTACAATATGTGTTGACAAAGAAGTCGAGAAACTTCGTTCATCAATTTTGAGAATATGAGAGATGCAATATCCCCCAAATGTTTTGTATTTACCCTTTGTCTTGCATATAAGGGTCATTCCATCTAATAGACAGGCAGATTTTATTGATATCACTTCTGCAGGTAATCCATTATTTTTAACTCTGGAGAGCACCGATTTGCTGGTGTTCCTTGGTATATCATCCACAGTGGCCAAGACTATGGAACTAGTCTCATTGTGTACTGAAGGACCTCTTGCATGTCAAGTTTCTGCTTCTAAGCCATCAGTAGCATGTTTCAAAACAAAGTTGGTTGTTACATGGAATTTATTTGCCTGTCTTGGACTCGACTTGCAGTTTTCCTCATGTCTGTGAAAGTTTTTAGCCTCATCTTTGGACTTGTGACCATAAATTTAAGCTGTGGTACATAGGTTCCAAACAGTGTGCTTTAAAGGACATGTTTGCTGATTCATCATGTTCTATTACTGATAGTAAATTTTTGGCAACAGTTTCAGGAGCAATAGTAGTATTACTGATGTTTATCAGGTATTCGTACCCTTTAAATGGGTTCATCAAATAATCAGTCAGGTTTACAATTCCAGAAACAGCTCTTGTTCTTTGATGTCTGGGACCGCTGCAACTTGATATGTTGTAGATGCGACGGGTTCATGTGAAGAATATCTTTCAAAAGCTTGATGTAACTGTTTGGGTATTTAGTTTTGATATAGTATCGAGTCGCAGCACCAATTTGTTCCTTCTTAGGTTTGGTGTCTTTGTATTTTTTTAACCTATCTGAACAGAAAACTGGCCCTTTTGAAATGCTTGATGAATGCGTAGAGGACTCTTTAATAGCTGAGGTATTTCATCATAGTAAGCTGGAATATAACGTGTGCAGGATGTTTCATCAAACATGAAACACTAGGGAATACATTCCTGAATGCATACTAAGTGTAACTGACAACTTCCTTTCCTGGAAGCTCAGTTGAGACCTGGGAGCATTGCTAACATATCAAGATAGCTCATCCAGTATTCAGATAATAGACTGTTGTTGTGTCTTAGCTTATCCAGAAAAGATGAGGAGTGCTGTAGCCAAATCAGCACTTGCTCATTCAGCACAATTTCTTCATAAGTCTGCTGAAATGTGTCATGGAGATCACGTATCACTTTTAGTCGAGTTGCCAACGATGTTATCATTTCATGATTGTTCTCTTCTACCCAAAGCAGAAACTCTATATGCCAACCACAGCAGAACTTTGTATATATATTTATAGCACCATTCACCTCTTCTTATACTGTCTTCCCTCCATTACACTGGCAATGGAACCTTCAGTAATGACCCGTGCTTCAATGAAAATGCTTCTAAAGCCACCATCATGGAAACATTTGCCAATAATTGAAAGGAAATTTCAAATCACGTGATGACTCCCTTTCTCAAAATGTTTTTCTGGTATTGATCTGTATGTTTCCAAGTAATCTCTACAAATTTTGTTTACTGAGTCTGGTCATATACAACTGTTATTTCCTCAAATTTAAGTGGATCACAGATTTGTGACTAGTCAGGATTTTGTTCACAGTTTACATGTTTCTAGCAGGTATGTTTGTGGTTGGAAGGTAACCAATAACATCCTGATAGATATGGTTTTCCATTGGTCCTTTGGTGGCTGCACAACAAGTGATTTAGAATGCCTCAGACTCCTTGATGGACAAGTAGTAGTTTGTTGAGGGCATAGGTTACCCTGGATTAGTCTGGGCTGAATGTTTAAGAATGACTGCCTCTTTCTTTCTTTCATCTCCTCTTGGTGAACAGCATCATGGGTCTTCGGCACGCTGGCCTTACCTATCTGCAGGTAATAACCATTTCGTGTGTGTAACGTAGTATAGATTTAATACTTGTGTACGTCCTCAATACTTCCTGTGAGGTGGGTATTGGGAAACATTTGTGTGTGATGTCAACATTCCTATTTAGCTTGGAATATTCTTACCTAGACAGTCACATTGCTAGTTTTAGACACGCAAACGTTACTCAGTCCGCTATCCATGCATTGCACAATATTGTAGCGAAGTGTCAGGGTTTTTCTTAGCATGGGCCAATTCTGTGCGCGAAAACCCCTGGTCAATGGCCATTCCAATGGTCGAACTTCCACCTTCCTGATGGGTGAGTCTTCCTTAATAAATAGCGTAAGGTTTATAGAATGTTGGAACAAATGACAAATTTGAAAATAATTTGTATTTTTCCTAATGATACAAACCAGTAGCTATTTATACAAATTGTCCTGCCATCACTTGTCCCCCAGTTTAAGTCCTGCCTGTAATCAAAATTGGCTCGGATTCACTAGTGTGTGAGTGAGAGGGTACTTTGCAACCCCTACCACCCCTCACTACCCCTGGTAACTGGCGGGGTGGGTAGTTGCCACCTCACTTAAAGTCTTAATGGCTTGTCTTCCAGGTTCGCTGAAGGATAACCCCTAATAAATAGCTATAGGTTTGTATCGTTAGGAAATAATTTTAATTTTTCTTTCAGAGCTTCCTTTCTTGTGACTCGTGTTCCCCGTGCAAGGCAAGGTAGCAAGAGGTCTTCGGCCTCAGCTTCTGTTTGCCCCGACATTCACTCTACTTCAGTGGGCAGGCGTGAGCAGTTGCTTACAAGAACTCCCTGTAGTGATTTGTCTGGTAACTCCTATGGGGGTGAGCTCAGAAACGAGCTTCAGCTATATTTCACAGGCAACACTTGATGTCAACCTTTAACTTGAGCTCAGCTCGTTGATGGGAAGCAGAGAGTGCATCCCGGAGGTTTGCCTCCGGTGGTTGGAGAATTTTCCGTTTCAAGGGAGAGGCCCTCTACCAGCCACTGTACAGCAATCTTCCCGCCTGCAGGGAGAATTGCCGACAGCGGCAACAGAGGCTGGTCACTTCTCCCGTTCGCGAGAGAGAGACTTCACTTGTGTAGTTCTCACTTTATGGGATTGACTGCCGATCACTTGTGGCTTCCTCCTCTCCCATCGATGAGTCTCGTAGGCTCTAACTCTTTGTGGTTATTGCTGTATTGCTGACACTATGCCTTTGGGCACAATTAAGCTTTTAGAGCTTTGTGAGGCCAAGTCCTTCGGGACCTGTGCCTCATGGGTTTAACCTCTTATGAGAGAGAAACGGCTATTCATCAAATCTTGCACAGCCTTTTACGTTCTCTTCTGAGAGGATGACATAAGGTTACTCACTGACTCCCTTTGGGGGCTAGGATGAGCACGCGTACTTTGCAAAGACATTAGTTTTATAGAGAAGTCATGCTCAGTTTTTTGCACCCATCCACTGATCTCTAGTGAGGTGGATGGGCAAGCTCTCCTTCCTAATGAAAGCCTTAGTACCCATGGCGGGTTTGCAAGACCCTACTTACCAGCATGCTAGCGTGCGCTATTGGATACACTTTCTCACATCACCTGTACCTAGCCTTACAGGTGAGATTCAATGTTCTCATCGCCAGTGTTTGCAGACGCTTGCCAGCGCTCTCTAGCATTCGTGATGAACTTGCCTTGTGTTTGTGTTCTTTGCATATGGGGCCAACAAACCCTTACAGGGGAGATTACACTTCTTGAGGAGGTTTACTTGACTACAGGCGCATGTGCTCTCGCCAAGATAAAACCTCAGAGTTAGTGCCTCAAATACAGCTTACTACTGATTGCTTGTGCCCGCTGCATGCCATCATAGGGGCACAGTGAGTTCTTGTCAGACACTAAGTTTTGTGAGATATAATCCTCTGGGGTTATTTTCTTAGGCGTGGTTTCCCTACGGAATGAAGAGCTCTTCAGAGCACTTGCATTCCTTGCTGGCAAGACATACCCTTGTGAGGTTATTTTTGTAAGCCCCTAGGGAATAGTGATAGGTTCTTATGTTTAGGGACGATAGCAAGCCTTGCCCACAAGGCAGCCAGGCAAACATTGTCAGCTTCTCATTACGTTTACGAATGTTAGAAATCCCCTCCCACAAGGCGGACAGCCAAACCTTTAATACTGAAGTAAGTATGATCGCTCTGTTAGCTGTGTGTTAAAAATGCTACAGCTAGTCTATGATCAAATTCTTTTGGCAATAATGTTGCAATTCATCACACATACATTATTCCTGCAAGCGGGCTCAGGCTCGTTTTGAAACGCTTACCTGGAGTAGTTATGCATGTGCAACCGCACGCAGACATTGTGCATGTGAGCAAGTGATCATTCTGCCGTCAAGAATTATAGACCATCTTGAAATTAGAATTCTGTTCTAATAAATGATTAGCTTTCATGCTACATTCCTTACGGGAAGTCAGATTATGCATTACCTTCCGACCTTCCCGTAACCAGACATAAGTGGTCTACCCTTAAGCAGACTCTGCCTTCTTGCCGGGCACTTCCTTCCGTGCTTTCCGATCACCCGTCTTAGTTTTCTTTTGAATACTTAGACTCCAAAAGTTCACATAAATGGATCTGTTTCCGGGAAAGGAAGATATGAAACTTATGCCAGTTTGGTCGATTGGAAATGAAGAAATACAAACGTTGTCATCATTAGTAGGAAGAAGATCTCAAATGCGAACGTTTAACAACGTTCCCCAACCGAGTTCCGGATGCAACGAATAATTCGGGCTGTGCCCATATGTTCGCCCTGCCTCCCTTGTTTGTGTTACTGGTTCGTGGATAGACTTAAACATACATTACCTATCCAGCAATAGATTGAAGATACGTTGTAGTGGTTTGTGAACTGTGGCTAAAGGTAGCACCCAAACTGCCTAGTGTCCGAATGCCGACCGTAACTCGACGTTCACTACACAAAAAATATATACAACAGTGGAATACCAAAAAAACAGGTCAAAAGAACAGAGTACTGGGCACCACCCCTTGATTTATACTGGGCATGGGGACCCAGCTAGAACCTGACTTACCCCTTTGCTTCTCTTGCCTTTAACTTGCTGATCATAAGTAAAAGTATAAGAACATTAGGTGAAAGGGAATATTATAATTAAAAAACTAAAAAAAAAAAAAAAAACAGTGGCTGAGAAGGGGAGTACATTGGTGTAAGGAACTGGAATGAAATGCTGTATTCATAAAAACAAGCCAAAAAATATTTATTTGTAAAGGAAAACAAAAAAATTGTTAGGAGTACATTAACTTTCTTTTGTTAATTCAAATAATCAATTAAAGGCAAAATTATCATCCCTTTACACTCCAGCTCCACAAATAACAAAATATTTATTAACTTTACGGTGTTGATTGTCAAACACGAGCAACCGCCAATGGCCTTATAATGCATTGGTTGTGGTGTTATTCAGTCAAACACTTGATGGGACTTAAAGTTCACAGGCAATATAATATGAATACAGAGCAGCTTCACAGACCACTACACACTGGTAACAGGCCATCAACCTCATTCATAATTGTTATGAGCCGTACCAGACGGATACTCTGTTTCCCTTCTGGATAAAGGGGGCTGCTGTCAGTACCTTGTTGTCTTCAGAGAGTCAGAATCAGCGAGGTTCAGAGCTACAAATTCCTCTTCACATACAAGACATGTATGCTGACCTTTGCAACCGCAAGGTCTAGGATGAAACATGATAATTTTTGGTCCTGTATACTTGATGCTGCAGTCAAAAACAGTTACTTTCTCATCATTTACAACTTGACAAACTCGATTCCATTTTTCTCAAAGTGTATTAGTAGGGCTTCGTTAATATCCTAATGGCCCTTGTGTATATATTTCCAGGTTCCAGGTCCCTCGTTGCTCTCTCCAAACCCTACAGAGAGTAGGGCAGGGCTTGCTACAACAAATAATTGTTGTTATACAATGGGAAGGACCAAAAATATAACAGAGAACACATATGATAATATATATCTAATAAAAAAAAAAATTAAGTTGTATTTTCCCTAACGATAGGATTGATTTTTTCACAACGTCTTGACCTTACCTTTCAGAACTAGTTGCAAGCAATCGGTAGTTACCGACCGGTCTCTTCCCCGACAGCGATTGCTACGGAGATGCTCTGAAATAACATCTTCCTCTAGGAAGTAATGGCAATCCAGGTATTACCAATCTGTTAGCGTGCTTACTCAAACTCCCACTGGATTAGAGGCAGTTGGAGGATATGTTTCCCCCCCCTACATAGCAGTTGCTTGCAACTGGTTGCACATCTTGACATAAATTAACTTGAGATGTTCACTTGCTAGGCAAGATACCGGCCCCATTGGGAGTAACTGAGGAGAATTGACCTTTCTCTTGAGAGTCAAGGTTTCTTGGTCCACTCAGGGGAACTTGCTAACCCTTTGGGTGCCAGGGGGCCGGGCAACAGTCACAATCCCCGGGATTTGTTGACTACCCTACTGGAACTGGGTTCTGAGACAGCGAGACGCTGTGGTCTCAAAATTCCAGAGGCAGGTGCCAAGGAGAGAGGCGATGAGACTTCATAGCGCCCCAATGGACGGCCCACCCCTGTTTTAACATGTACGTCATCAAGGCAGTTGCTGAAAGGTGGAAAAGAGTGAGGCAGGCCTCGCTTCTTCAGAGGGTCATTACCTCCCGTCTTTATCACTGAGTACCTCCACCACAAAGGAACTCTCCAAACAAGCCCCAAGGCCAGAAGAAAGGCACACTCAAGAGGAAGGCAGCGCAAAATCAAGAACCTTGATGCCCCTTTCGACCAGGGGTGGTAAAAGGGTAGAGGAAACATGAAGCCCCTGCATGGACATTTCCGCCAGGGAGGGCATTCCCCGGCCAGTCCACTGTTGGGGAGATGCCTAAAGAAAAGATGGCAGAGGTGGATGCATTAAGGAAGAGACACTTGGTCCGTTTCCATATTGAGTAAGTGGTACATCATCCCTTCCACCAAGTGTCCCACTCCTCTGACCCCCTTTATAATGAGGACAGAGTCCTACGCAAAGGGATCATCAAAATCCGGACCAAGTTAGTAGTGAATGCTCACCAAGAGGTCCTGAAATGGTTCCCAGGC
Source organism: Palaemon carinicauda (assembly GCF_036898095.1). Taxonomy (NCBI): domain Eukaryota; kingdom Metazoa; phylum Arthropoda; class Malacostraca; order Decapoda; family Palaemonidae; genus Palaemon; species Palaemon carinicauda. The sequence continues at coordinate 51,874,262 of NC_090743.1, forward strand.
TTCTACAGTCCCTTATTTATTGTTTAAAAGGTGTCTGGAGGTTGGAGACCAGTCATTGAACTCTCAGCCGTAAACGAGTTGTCCAACAGACTCCGTTCAAGAGGGAGGCGTCACAAACCGTCTGACAGGCTGGCAGACCTCACGACTTCATGATATCATTGGATCTAAAAGATACGTACTTCCATATCCCAATACATCTGACATGGAGGAAGTACCTACAATTCTCAATAGCAGGACAGATATACCAATTCAAAGTGTTGTGTTTCGGCCTATCCATAGCACCACAGGTGTTCACAAGGGTATTCATTCTTAGTGTCCACCTGGGCACACAAAAACGGCATTCGTCTCCTTCATTACTTAGACGATTGGCTAATTCTGGCAGACTCGAGGGAGTCCCTTCTCCCCCGTCGAGACAAGCTTCTCGTCTTTGCCATGATCTGGGGATCTTGATAAATCGTTAGAAGTCCCATCTGCAACCGGTCCAAATCATGGTATATCTAGGAACGAGATTCAGGACCACACTAGGCAAAATCTTTCTGTCCGAGGATCAGAGAAAGAGTCTGAGAGAGATAGCCCAGAGCTTTCTCTCGCAGGAAGAATTACCAGCAGATCAGTGGCAAAGACTGGTGGGGCACCTAACATCTCACGAGTACCTCACGGTTGTCTCCGCATTCGGTCTCTACAGTGGCAGCTGAAGACCTATTGGTCTTGGCACATAGACCCACCAGGCATCTTAGTGCCAGTGGGACTCAAGGGAGTAGATCCTCTCTCTCCTCCCCCCAGCTCCCCCCCAGATTTATTGCTATTCATGGACATTAAAAGAAGAGTGGGGTGCTCACCTGTCACACCTTATGGTATTGGGGATCTGGTCCAAGTCTGAAAGGCAGTGCCACATACTTCTGGAAATGAGAGCAGCCTACCTAGCCCTGAAACATTCCATCGGCTCCTTTCAGGGTACTCGACAGTAATTCTGATGAGTGACAATACTACATTAGTGTCCCACATGAACTAAAAAGGATGTACTGTTTCACAGCCCCTACTATGCCTACTAGCTGTGGAATTACTTAGTTGGACGGAAGAAAATATGTTAGCCTTAACAGCCCTATTCATCCCATGCTAGAAGAATGCGCTGACAGACAATCTGAGCAGGAGGACTCTGATAGCTGGCTCCAAATGGTCCTTGACTAAACAGATAGCCAAGAAAGTTTTGACTGTGCGGTTCTCCAACAATCAACCTGTTTGCAATGTCCCTCAACTGGAAACTGCTCTCTAGTACCAATTCCAAAAATTCGGGCAGGACGCTTATAACACCCGTGGGACAGGATGAATGTCTATGCGTTCCCCTCCTTCTGTCTGGTAAGGAGCCTTTTGAACAAGGTTAGGGTATCAGCGCATTCTTCTAGCATGACCCTTCATTGTGCCAACATTCAGAATGATTCCCAGACCTTCTGCATTTGCTCACACAGGCTCTGAGGGAGCTCCTTCCACTTCCTGAGCTACTCAAACAACCACACGTGAGGATATTCGATCAAGCAGTAGCATCGCTACGTCTTCATGCCCGAAGGTTACCCAGCAACTGGTCACAAAGAGAGGCTTTTTGGAACCAGTTCCAAGATGCATGTCAGGATACCTCCAGGAGTCGACGGCTGCAATGTACAGGTCGAAGTAGTCCATCATTTGGTGGTTGGTGTCGTGCACGGAGTATCACACCACTCAGTGCCTCTACACCAACAAGAGCAGAGTTCTCGTTGTACCTTTGGGAAATACTCTATTTGGTGTTGGGGGTTTTCACACAGACTTGAGACTTATCTATAAACTAAATGGATTTAACATATCCTCCTTGACGGCATTGTCACTCGTCATGTGAAACTTCGAAACGTCAGACCTCCTTCATGGAACGTTGTTAAGGTCTGACGTTCACTGGAAGTAGAGTCCCCTATGAGCCTCTTCGTTAAGCCTCAAAGACTTGACTCTAAAGCCTGCTTTCCTTCTACCTCCTGTCTCTGCAAAGAGAGTCGGCAAGCTACATAGTCTCTCCAACGACATTGCCCATTCAAGGGTATGGGGGCAAGTCACTGTTTCATCCCTGAGTTGGTAGCTAAGGCTCAAAATCTGTCTGTATTGGATCCTAGATTAGGTCCCTTTCAGATTTAGAGTCTGCAGTCTGTAATAGATAATCCTGATCAACTGATACACTACCCTGTGAGGGCGCTGAGGTTATATCTCAAAATAACCAGAGGAGCCTGTCTGCAGCTCAACAGGCTTTCGGTTAACACAGGGAGAACTAAGGAAAATCACGAAGAATTGAATTTCCTCTTTGATCTGACAGGCTATAGAGAGAGCACTCGCATCTGACCTCTCTACTGCTGATCGACGACCCTGTGCACCTAATATTGGGAATAAATACCTCGCTGACCTTCAAATAGATTTCTTATGTGATGCAGGTGCTACAAGTGGGTGTGTGGAAACGTCAAACTATGTTCACCGGCCACTACCTGCAAGACATAACCCATAGGAACCTAGACACATTCTCAATAGGTCTTGTGGTGATTGCTCAAAAAGTGGTCTAATACATCTCAGCGCTCTTGTACGATAAGTAGCAGAATGTTGTGGGCAGACTTCACTTGTGAGTACATCCAGGATGAATGTGTGACTGACTGGCTATGTGACTGACTGGCCACTTCCTATATAATCCTCCCTTTCTTGGGGCACAGCATCCTAGGAATTCTGCACAGCTGACTTTGTCTATTCGCAGGTGAGTACCACTCCCTTTGTGCAACCAGATATATATGTGTATATTTGTTATGTCCCTGCCCTCCAAGCAAGATGGAGTCTGGCAATGTGTAGATTTAGCAACGGGCTCAGGCCAACTGCATGGTTATCTTTACTAATCACAGAAATTAACTATAGCCAGCACTAATTGTCCAGACTGTCATCCTACAAGGATAACAAGGTATCAGGGTCCCTCTCCAACAGCTCATACGAAGCACAAGAGGCCACCCTGGGTCAGTAACCAGCCAGTTGGTTCGACGACTTACACTCCTAAGTAAAGAGCAAAAGGTTTGTATGTTGCACTGGAACAAATAATAAATTAGAAAGTAATTTGTATTCGTCCTAGCTATACAAACCTGGAGCTCTATACATACTGGTCCCGCCATCACCCATCCCCAGAAGTCATGCCGCAATTGCAAAAGTTACAGTTAGTTGCTAGTGCTGGTGTGAGCGGGGTTTAGCCTACCCTATTCCACTCCCTCGCTCACTAGTGGAGGGTAGTTACACCTTGCTAAAAATACTTTATCGGCTAGTTTTAGCTTCAGCGAAGTAAATACTCCTAAGTAAAGAGCTCCAGGTTTGTGTTGCTTGGAAAAATTCAAATTACTTCCAAATTTGTTATTTTCATCTATTTTTTGCAATGATTAGAAATCTTTTTAGTGGTTCAAAATACATTACTTTGGGATATATAATTTTGTATTAAGTTTAAAGTACGTTAAGATCTAAGTATTTTCATATGTCCTGATTGTTCCTCAGCTTCCGCCTTTTTGTCTGGGTTTTGAAATTAAAGTTAATTTCCGCCAAAATTTAGTGACATTTTTCCAAACATGGCTCTAACTAGGCCATGGAGAACTAGAGTAAAAGGGAAGATTTTGCAGTTTGAAGTGCTGAAATTTTTGTCTTGGCAAATCCTATGTAAGAAATAAGATGATGGAAGAAATCTAAAATTGATTCAGAGGGATCTTTGCAGGTTTCATCCACTTCACTTATCCAATAGTAGTTTATAGGAGAGCCTCTTGTTGACAGTTATGTTGCAGCTAATGAGATCAACTGCTGTTTATTTTATTATTGCTTTATTACTGTAAATGGTTTACCTGTATAATTGCTACTTGCTGTACTTCTCAGTATAGTACCATCAGATTTGCAAGTTGCATTCTTCTTCGGCAATTGTGTTAAGTCTCAGATTTTTTTTATTGTCTGAACAATTTACTCCCATTGAAGAAATTAACAGGAACTTTTTTAAGTGTTTTCTTTTAATATAGGTTAACTAGTTGAAAGATTATAGTCTTGAATACTTTGTATTATAGTACTGTATAGTATATAATGATTTGTAGTTTTATTTAAGAAATCCCTTTTGAATTGCATAAGACAGCATTCTGTTTGGAAGCTTTTGATCAAGTGTCATAATTCTTTGTATTTCTGAAATGTATATAGTGAACCGTATGAATACCTTCTGCCTCTCGGTTCTCTTTATGTACTATATAAGGCAGGAGAATATTTTTATAAAGTGATATTTGTAGCATTTTTTCCAATTATGGTTGTCATTTGGCTAGTTATAATAATTATTTAAGAATTTACAGTAGTATTAAGGTAATGGTTGGCATCTTCTCTTAGTACAATGAATACTAAAGTATTGAAGTTTAAGTTTGACATGGTAGAGAGAGGATCAACCCTGTTGCCAATTTGGCTCAGGCCTGAAGAAAAGGTATAAAGGGGGAGGGTGAATAGGGGTCTTAAACCCTAGACAGAGCAATAAATACTGCCAAGTATAGATGGTTAGAAATTTAAGAGTAAAGGAAGCTTTCATAAATTTTCAAAAGCTTTGTCACATTTGTCAATGTAAATATATTGAGGAATTTTGTATTTGGGTTTAAATTATCACTCCCAATATTAGACACCATTATTTCTAAGTGTAATAGTTTTCCTATAGATCTTTAAATTATAACTATCTTTACCATTTGGAAACTGTTTGGAAGAGAAATTGGGTAGCTTTTTTTTATAATCTTTGAAGCTGGGCTTATTAATGCTTATGAAATATAGTTTTGTGATAATTGCCTTGCAATGGCTTGGACTATTATCAAAAGCATAAACATTCTCTCATTTTTATGTTAGCATTCTACATTTCAGTACACCTCTTCATGGGGAGTTGAAAGAAAGTAAATAAATCTGCTATTGATGTTTTGAAAATATGGAAAACTCCAGTGAAAGTAAACATGAAATTGAAGATAATTACATATTAAACTTTGGTTAAATCTATTAGATAAAGCATTGGAATCTTTCTTATTTATTTCAAAAGGGCTTTCTTCTATTTTACACAGTTTAAGTTTTGTCTTCACAAGGCAATAGTGTAGCATTTAAGTAGAATATAAGAATATTTATTTCAAGGAAATGTAATTTTTTTCTATAGAACTAGTGTGTACAGTAAGATGGTTAATTTTGTAAGTAATTTATTCACTTAAAAGTTCTTTTTACTATATTATAAAATAGATACCTGTCATTTGAAATATTTTGTATCGCTGAAAAACCTGAAGTAAGAGGCGAGTAGTAATATAGTTAACGTGGTATTAGATTTAGGATGTCACTAAGCAGAATCACAGATACCATTGTGCTTTGAGATTCAATCACAGGTTGTAAGCTATTTACATGGTACTTTGAATACTACAAATTTTATGAAACATCTGGGTGACTCATCATCTCGTTTTCTATGACCAGATAATCTAAAGAAAAAGGGTCCGGTTGCATCATGATATGGTTGTTAGGCATTGCATCACCCCTCTCTCTCTTTTCTTCCGATATACTTGTGGGGCGTTTAAGGAGGGACCTTTACTTAAATGACTCAGGTTTGTATAGCTAGAAAAAATACTAATTGTTTTAAAAATTTGTAGTTTGTTCTTGTTTGGATACAAACTTCTGAGTCATTTAAATGGGAATCTTCCTTAGTTTGGGGGGAAGTCTTATGTTAAGAGGTATGCCCTTCCTCTCTGACAGATACAATTACTTATAAATAAGAGCAAAACGTTAGAAGTGGATTAAATTGGAACTGTATAGATGGCTCGTAAAGAGGCCGGGCTGTAAAGTTCAATACCAAAGATTTAGTCTTGGGCCAGGGGTGAAGCTATACAAACATTAAAAGTCATATGATGAATATCAATATATAATCAAAGGTAGCTGAAAAACCAATGCATTCTTACTTGCAGTACAGTGAATTCCAAGCGAAGGCTTTTGGTCCGTGTGTGATTACTATCCGCCTTGATCCTCATTGCATACCCTTATAATGCAGAGAATAGCCGATACCTGTGATAAAAACATCTACGTGTCCTGTAAGAGTGTAAGATTAGACTATTTGTTGCGCTGCAATAATGGCCCCTAATGAGAAAGTGTTCAAAGACTTAGAGCAATCTAAGGTAATGGTCCATAAAAGTGTTTTGTCTCTTCCATATGCCAGCTTTGAGGACTTGTGCTACTAAGTGCATTTTACGGAATGCTAAGGTTGCAGCAAGACCATGGATATCGTGTGGTTGGGGGGTGGTTCCCTGTTGAAGCTTCCCCTGAGGATTTAAAAGCTCTCGTGATTGTTTCTCGTAACTAAAAGGAAAATGTGTTTTTGGGATACTTTCTTTTTGGAGCAACCTGTGTTCACAAACAAATGGGAATTTTAGGCATAAGGCACACTGTTCTCTTTAAATATTTTTTAATTGCTTTCATGGAACAGTAATATATCATCCGGTTCATCAGTTACCTCTTTGAGAGAGAAGATCGTGAAAGAGTCAAATCTGATATTATTTTCTTCATGATTTTGGGTTTTGGATGTAAATTTGGGAACAAATGATAGTAATAATTCTTTCCATCCTCTGGAATGTAATATAAGGTAAGATGGACCTTTTAGTTCACTTACTCCCTTGGCTGAAGCTAATGCATGGAGAGAGAGTGTCTTTAAAGTAAGGTCCCTACCCAAGGCTTTATGCATACGTTTGTAGGGGGCCTTCTTTAAAGACCTAAGTATCTTTGTCATATCCCAAGAAGGGGGTTTGAGTTCTTGCTGAAGACAAGACTGCTTGAAACTCCTAATGAGAGCTAAGAGTTCCCATGAAGAGGAGAGATCAAGCACTTTCAGTTTGAAAACCTGGCTCAAGGCTGAGCGGTGACCTTTTACTGCAGTGACTGAAAGGTGTTTCTTGTTCTGGTTCAGGTGAGTAACAAACATGTCTAAAGATGGGAAAACCCTCAAAGTCGAAAGTCTCTTCACCACTAGAGAAAGCAAAGATCATTTGGAACTAACTGTCATCCCTGATCGACTCAGATGGTCAGCAATGACGTTCCTCTTTCTGGGGATAAACCTCTCCGAGAGAGAGATTGCTCTGATCTGTGCTCAACTGTGTATCTCTACTGCCAGTTGGCAGAGTAGGAGAGAGGCTGCACCTCTTTGTTTGGAGATAAGTCACTACCGTTGAGTTGTTGCTCATCTGCACTATGAAGTGACTTTTTAGAGTCTCGGAAAAGTGGAATAACGCTTTTTGCGCTGCTTTATTACCAGGAAATTGATGCGAAAGGTCTTGTACTTTTCTGACCATAGGACCAAGATTTGTTCCCTTCCTAGGTGAGTGCCCCACCCTTGGCGAGAATCATCCGGGACCAGAAGGAATTATGGGGAAGAAACCTGAAGATGGTTCCCCGCTAACAGGTTCTCCTCTCTCAATAACCAATGGAGATTTATCACAATCTCCTGGGGGACTGACAGCAGGGTTGCAGAGTGGTCTGATGTCTGCAACCAGTGGCTCATCAGAGCCCACTGCACCAATTGAAAATGCATTCTCCCGAATGGGACAAGTTTCTCCAAAAAGGAGAGATAACCTAGAAGTTTCTGTCGAGAACGTGTAGGAAGCAATTTTCCTTTCAGAAAGGTTTTTGCTATTTTCCTGAGTCTCAGGATCTTGTCGGCAGATGGAAAAACTCTGGCTAGGACCGAGTCTATGTCCATGCCTAGGTACCTTATGGATTGTTGAGAGACAAGGCTTGACTTCTCTAGGTTCAGTTGGATCCCTAACTCCATGCAAAAGTCAAATAGATCTCTGTGCCTTATCAGTAGAGCTCGGGACTGGCATGATTCCAGGCTGAGACAAGGGCAGAAATTATGTTAAAACCCTGAGGGCCTGTTGATAGGCCAAAAGGGAATCCTTAGGTACTTCTTGTGGCGGGATGAATGGGTACCTGAAAGTAGGAGTCTGGAGGAAAGTGTTATTCTAGGTGGACTTGAGAATGGTGGTTGGAGTCTGTGAAAGGGATTGCTACCCGAGTCAATAACTTTGAAGTCCCCCCCCCCACTTGTGGTAAGCTGGATGAAAGTGGGGATGGGGCTTTGAAAAGTGCCAGAGTGGACAAATAATCTTCTCTGGCAAGAAAGGGCCAAGAGCTGTGACTTTGAGGAACTGTTGGCCTGGAGAGAATTTTCAGGCGCTGAGACATGTATATTAAGAAAATCTATTGTGTCTTTAGTTAGGTTAGAGAGCTCAACATTAAACCTGTGCTGAGTACTTTGGTATTGTAGGAATATAGAATCAATAGCACACCACTTGAGGAGGTTCATCTAGTCCATCCAAACAACGGATGAGACTCATGATATTAATAAATTGCGATGCTTCTGAACCAGACATCAGGACCTCGAGGGGGCTACATCAGCTGAGCTGGTGTTCGCATATGCACGAGGTTCTCCAGAGAGTCATTCTATATATCTATCTATCTATCTATCTATCTATCTATCTATCTAGGTGTCATCTCTTTGACGTAGGCTGTCAATTGCCTCCAACTGTATTATCTGTCCAGCTGTTACATTCTTTACATTTTCAAGTAAGCTGTCCAAAAACTATTTCCTTTGCCGGCCTCTTGCTCTTCCCTTTATCTTTCCTGTAAGGCACAAAAGTTTGATTGTTTCTCTTCCTATCACATGTCCCAAAAATTCCATCTGCCTCCTCCTCTTCACTGTTAAAAGTAATCTCTCTTGATACACTTCTCAATGCCTCCTCATTTGTTGTAGCTTGGCTAGTAATAATAATAGTAGTAATATGATGTTGCTCTCTCAATCCATGGAATCTTCAACATTCTTCTGTAGAGCCATAATTCAGCTGCATTTATTTTATTTATCAAGCTCTTGTTTAATGCCTACGTCTCTGAGCCATAAATAGATGTGGACCATACATAGGTTTTCAGCGCTCTTAAAACCTATGGAATCTCCCTAATTGGGAAGTCGAAGTTGAGTCGGTGGAACTACAAAAGTTCAAACTTGCAGCAAATGTTTTTATGTTAAACAGACTGACATAAGTCTCTCTTTATAGTTTGCATATGAAAGATGCGTTTAAATGTTGTTGCTGTTCTTAAAATATTTTATTTTAATTTCTTATTAATTAACATAGTTTATTTATTTCCTATTCTTCCTGGGCTATTTTTCCCTGTTGGAGCCCTTGGGTTGGAGCATGGGTAGTAATAATAATAATAACCTTTGTCTGAATCCCTATCCTGGTTATCAATAGGGTTTTCAGATTGTTAAAGGCATTTTTGGCTATTAGTATTCTTTTTTATATTTCTTTATTACATCTTCCATCATATTGTCATACTGCCTAGATATACAAAGGCATCTTTTTTGTTTTATTGTTTTTCCGCCCATTATGATGATGCGATTTGTAGGTTCCGGGTTATTTTATGCTACTACCACTTTTTTTTTTTTTTTTTTTTTTTTTTCTTTTTTTTTTTTTTCCATGTTACTACCATTTCTGTTTTCATGTTGATTTTTAGGCCCGTGTTCTCACTCTCGCTTTTTATAGTGTCAAATAGTGTTTGCAGTGTCTTTTGAATTGGCTATTATCTCCGTGTCATGTGCAAATCTAATATTTATAATTTTGCCTCCAACTCCTATTCCTTCCATTCTTGATTTACTTCTCATTATGATTTCTCCATATACAGTATAGAGAAGAGGTCTCTTGACATTACACATCCTTGTCTTATTCCTTGTTTTATGTCTATCCATGGTGTTAAATTATTCTCGATGTTAACTGTACTGTAGGTTCCTGACTCCAGTAAAGGTTTTTAGTTAGCCAAATGTCCTTGCCGTCAATATTTAAGCTCTTTAAAATTTCTATAAGTTGGGAGTGTAACTTTATCAAATCCATACTGTTTTTCTATGACTTGATGTTATATTTTACTTATTCCATTTATTACTACTATTAATATATTTTTTGTTATTATGCTCATTAAGCTGATGGTTTTGTGTTAACTGCACTCTATGGCTTAGGGTTTCTTGGGGATAGCAATGAAGAGGGATCTGTACATTCTTTTAGAATGTATCCTGTGTTATATATTTTAGTTGCCAATTCTACAATTTTTCCTAGTACAAACTTCCCACTTGCCAGTAGCATTTCTATTGTTACTCCATCATGGCTAGGGTGTCTTTATTTAAAATTTTTAATTACACCTATTTCCTTTTCTAGTAATTCTGGACCATCGCCTCTATTATCCTCAAAAACATCCTTCGCATATTCTTCCCAACGTTTGAGAACATCATCTATCTCCATCATCAATACCCCCTCTTTATTCTTAATCACATTTCCTCTTGTCTCTTTTTCTTCCAATCACTTCTTATTTCCTTGTGCATACTTTATATAAGATTTCTTTCTAATTTCTGTACTTTACACATTAATCCAGTTTTCCTTTGATGTGTTACATTCCTGTCTAATCTGTAAGTCTAGTTGCTCATATCTTTGAGGATTTCTTTCTTTATTCTTTCTTTCTTCCATTTTATCAAGTACTGTATATCTTCAGTCATCCAAATCTGACGTCTTCGTCTTTCCTGCTTCGGTACTAGATCTTTAGTTGGTTGTTTTAGGGCGGTTTGTAGGATTCTCCAGCTCTTCCTCCTCCGCCAGTGGTGCTTCTCTATTCAGTACCTCATACCTGTTTGACACTTCAATTGTATATAACTCTTATAGTTCTTGGTCTCTTACTAGCCATTTTAGCTACCTTTTTTTTCTGTTGTTGTTCTCATTAATTTCTTTAGTTTTACTCATAGTGTTATTACCACCGACATATGGTTCCTGTAGCAGTCTGCTGCTGGGTATGTTCTTGTGTCCAGTACAGCATTTCTGAATTTTTTGTTAATTGTAATGTAATCAATTTGATTTCTACATCTGTCTCCTGGACCTTTCCATGTCCATAGTAATCTTGAAGGTTTTTCGAACAATGTATTAGTTGAAAACAGTCCTTTTGTATCACATGATATAAATCTTTTACCTCTGAAGTTCCTTTCTCTCAGGCTGTATGGTCCAGCTATATCTTCAAAATGTCCCTTTCCTAGAATTGCATTAGTCTCCCATTACCATTACAATTTCATTAGATTTGCATTGTTTGCCCAGTACCCCAGTATACATTTTGATAGTTTTATTGACCATTATGCCAACTCCCCTTTCTCGTTTATCACCTCCAGAATAAAAGAAAGTGATTCTTTCACTATCAGTTTTGCTAGTTCCTGTCCCTTTTAATTCACTTAAACCTAGAATATCTAGGTTCATTCTTTGCATTTCCATTTCTACTTCTTCAAATTTTCCATTCTTTGCTAAGGTCCTAACATTCTATGTGGCTACTCTTATGATACAGTATTTCTGTTGCTTACACTATTGCTGTTTCTGTTGGTGATATCATGGTCAAGTGGTGGTTCCTCTTTTGGGATAACTGGTTGTTCAACTTTGGCAGTTATAGGATGATTCTTAACTTTTTCTCGGACGTCCTTCCTTTCTCTTGTGGCGGGAATAAGAGGCGGAGAAAGAAAGGGAGGGGTCTAGCTCACTCCCGTTATAAGAGTGTTCACCTTCACCAGCAGAGTGCGAGGCAGAAGTATTGAATTCCTTTTTTGAACCCGGGGTACGAAAGGAGAAGGGGAAAATCTTCTGGCAACCTTTCCACTCTCAGTACCTGAAAATAACATTTGGCTGAAAGATAATATTGTCGCTACTTCGAAGAACGCTTAATATTTGAAACATCACGAACATTAGGTAAAGAACTATTGTGCAGTAGTTAAGGTAAAGCAATAGGTTTGTTACTTCCATAACTAGTGGCTGTAGGATAGTGAGTTCTAGCCTGATGCTTATACAATTCCAGGGGAACTTTAAAATAATGAGGTAACGATGTAGCACGTTCCCTAGGGTTTACCGTTTGTAAATAGGCTTGAGAAGTGGTACTATGGATTGCGTTAACACGGCTGCTTTGTAGAAGAAATCTTCATGCGTCAAAATGGTGGCATGTGGAGTGACGTCATCACGAGTAGGCATATCAACTTGTGTGGACTTGTTGGCCTGACCAACTCGTGGATGAATTTCGTCACACGTAGGAATAGGGGTGTATGGGGCAACGTCATCACGCGTAGGAACAGCGGCGCATACAGACTTGTTAAGCTGAACCGTGAATAAACAATACTCGGAGAATTAATGAGGGTTTTGTTACATTTGACTTCTTAGCACTAGTAGGCTTAGAAGAAGAAGAAAATTGTTAAGAGCAGCTTGCCATTGCCAAAACTTGGGGTTTAGGCACAGTCAAAGCGGTCTAACCACCCTCGTAATAAAGGGATATAGATTCCTAGATGGAGTCTTGGGAACTCTTAGAGGAGATATATGTTGAGGCCCCCTGGGTGTATGAGGCAAGCCTGGCATGTGGGAATGAGCTGGAGACGGGTAATAACAGGCTTTCAACAAGGATCCCTCTGTACAATGGGAAATGGCACATTCAACTCTAGGGTTCTGCGAGCGGGAACACAGAGAGACTTCCAATGCTTGGATTTGAGATACTTCTAAGAGAGGAAAGATCTTCTCTGGATAATCAGCCATATATGGTTCACCACTCAAAACACTCGTAGGAGATAAGGAGAATCAAGGACTGATAGTATTGAGATCGGATCTGGCTCAGGGAGCACAGCAGCCATAGCCAAAGGATCCACTATAAGTATCGGCTCAAGCTCATACTGCACATTATCAATGTTGAGTGATAAAACTTTTAACAAAATTATGGCCGTCGTCATCCGTGGCAGGATCCTTAATGGGTTCCTGACATGAAGGACCAGGTTCGGGGATAACTTTCGTCGCATAAAGGAAATTTCGTTTCTTACTATTGCTGGAAGTAGACGAAGAAAGAGAACGATCTCGCTTAGTTCATTTCTTGCGACAAAAACGATATTTCCCACTAGAAGGACAGTCACTTCGCACAGTACTCACCTGGTGATTCCATTGAACAGGGCAAACAGGGTCCGGATAAACATCTACCTGTCTCATGAAGGTACCACAGGGTCGCCCATCATGGCCCGGGCATGAACGCATGATATTAGGCTTACTAGCCATAATTGCAATAACTTGTAACTAACAGATAATGAATGTAACTCAAGTGATAGAGAATAATGAAGAAACACAAGTTGCAAGCACTAAACACTATAAGGGTATGCATGGTAAGAATGGTAGTGAAGTGTGTCATGCGATGGTGCACTGCGCTGGTATATTATGACGCAATCAAACCCTTTTTCTTTTGGTTATCTAGTCGTAGAAAGTGAAACTAGGAGTAACCCATTTAAGTGACTGAATTTTATGTCTGCGTAGAAATAAGCCTTTGTTAATTTTATGGTCAGACTACAGTATTTCAAGTTCGTTGTTAAAAGCTGCTGAAGGTTTGCTGCAGCAGAATGGCTAATTCGGAGAAAATTTATATTTACAACTATTTTTACAGGGAGTCTTGGACTTAGCCATAGAAAGGGTTAGTTACACATGTAGCCTTGGACAAAGGTGTTTACTATATTTGACTTGATGTTGAAACTTCTTGGATAACCTCTATCTCAGAAAGGGATATTTTGTCCATTGCATTCTTATTTTTCTTTCGATATGCCCAATTATTTTGTGTCCTTTTTTCAATGGAAACATTCTAGTATATCTTCATGGTAAAATGTGTTAGGATTATAGATCAAGCCGCACTTCCCAATCAAAATGGCAGAGATGACTCATGGTCATACAGGTGGCAATAAATGGAAACAAATCACCTTACTCCCATTTGTTCCATATCAAAATATAAACCATTTTGCGATTTATTAGTTAATATACTTTTGGCAAAGCTGGAAGACTAGCCATAAGACTTATAGTGAGTTATAACTACCCACCACTAGTTAGTGTTGGGTAGGGCGTAGTACCCGCTGCCCCGCTCACACGCACACACACAAACACATGCCTGTCTCGTCACTTTGGCTTTTGGCTCTGTGGAGAGTGGATGGTTTCTCTCTCTACCGCCCAACCTTTTTTGACTAGCCTTTGACTAATAAGTTCTTTTAGTTTTTGTTTATTTTTACAGGTGTGAGTGTTTCAGTTTAGGAGACAGTGTAGAGTGGGGTTTTCCTTGAGGACAGAGACACCTTTTCTTACGTCCTCTGCCGTTTGACGCCGGGCAACCCTTAGGCTGGAAGACTTCCCTGCTTCCCCTAGAGAAGCGGCCCTGTCCTCTGCATGGGAGTCATTCTACGTGTTAATGCACCTTCACAGTCATTGAGAAGGCTGCTTGCAGCCGACATAGAGCTCGATTCCAGTCTTGCTCCTCTTTGCTGATGACTACTCACTCCCTCATTCTGCAATAGCAGCTGGTGGAGAGAGTGCAAAGTCTGAGGCATACTCCATCTCCTCTCAGGGAACACCGTTTGCAGATTAGGTTCTCTCCTGATGGGTCTCTTCAGTGCTGACAATGACACTCCCTTGTTCTGCGATGGCAGCCAGCAGGGGAAATGCAAAATCTAAAGCTTGTTTCTACACTTTTGAGGGTACACCTTTCCAGCTCGTGGGTTAGGTTTTCTCCTGAGTGGTTTTCTTCAGTGCTGGTGACGAAACACTCCCATGTTCTACGTTGGCAGGCGATGGAAGAAGTGCAAATTCTGAAGCATGTTCCTGCTTCTCTCAGAGACTCCAGAGGAGTGTCTAGTGTCTGTTCCTGTGTAAGTTGCGGCTCCTGCTCCATCACCACTTTCATCGCCTATGCTTGCAGCAGTTTCTGGTCATTGTGCTGATGGCGGCACTCTCCCTCGTTCTGAGCTTACTCAGCCGGGTAAGCGAGGGAAAAGTCCGAAGCTTGTTCCTGCCACTCGCATTGGACACCTTTCCCTTTCGTGAGTTCAGTCTTCCTTGTAGTGGTTTCTGCCACACGGGACTATGAGTAGGTTATTAAACTTGTTCATGCCTTCTTTTAATCACTCTGAGTGTGGCTCATCAGAGCGTGAGGATGAGGTTGTCCATAGGCTAGGTTCAGCTGCGATACCTAGTCGGCGAGTTTGATGCATCTAGTGACCGTCCGCCTCCACTCACCCTTCCAGTTGCCCAGCTGTCTCGTCTCGTCCAGCAGATTCATCTCATCCAGCGGAATCATCTCGCCCAGCTGACTTGTTTCATACTGTCTCCTCACCTCGCCCAGTTCCTGCTTCAGATTATCACAGGAGCACTCATCACACTCCCTAGGGAGTCTTGACAATCAACGCAGTATTGCCAACTTCACGTGTTCGATCTTCTCGTGATCAGAGAAATCTTGCTGACAACCTTGCAGCGCCGACAGTAGAGACTACCGAAGCGATCTAGAGCAATTGTCCAAACATCGTTCGACGTCGCCCAGACAACCGCAATCCAGCACGTAGCGCTTACCACGACACAGTTGAGAGAGTTCAGTGCACATTTTTCTTGGAACTTAACCAACTACTCGCCAATGGTAGGAGTAGTACAGCGCACGTTGTCATCCTTGGTGCTTAATACATCCCTTGCCACTTGGAACTTATCACTAAAGTATGGTGGGAACAGATTTTTGATGCAATACATCTTATTAGAACTTTTCATGAAAGATAAGGGCTCATGCATGTGGATGTGCAAGCTTTTTTATCGGCCTACCAGTTCTCGTCAGTGCTCGCGAACGTTACTCGCTCACAAACGTTTGTCAGACCACTATTACTACTGGTGGGCTGACATGCCGTTGGCGTTAGCAATCAGTTGCTTTCTCTGCTTCCTGTCTCTTAACATTTTTTTTGTTTTCCTGTTTTGGTATAGGGTTACCTTACAAGTCGACATCTTCATATAAATGGATGACAAGATCCACATTAGTCGTGCATGCGCTTTTGCCCATACGCCACAGGACCTCATCAGGAAGGTAGATCATAGTACTACACAGCGATTGCCGCAAATAGAGTTCTTCCGATCACTTGTGTTTGCCACCTCCCTCTGTGATTCAGTACGAGACTGTAGAAACATAATCCTTCTGGATGATTATCTCCAACTTCTCCTCTCCACGAGTTAGAGAATTCATCGGATCACTTACATGGTTTTGGGTTCCGATAACTTGTGAGCTCCTCATAGCTGTCGTGCCTGCTTAGAACAATAGTCTCGTAAGACATAACCCTTCAGGGTTCTTCTTTTCATTCCCACTTTTTTTTTAGGGGATTGAATCAGCTCATGCTTACATTTACGAACTATAGCAAACATAGAAGAAAGAAAGCTCTCTCCTCGTACACCTTGTCACTCTGTGTCCATTTGCTCAGGCTCCCTTGGGACTTGTGTAAGAAGAACATCGATCCTTTATCCTTGGGGTACCACACCGTAAAGGCTAAATCCGGCCAACCCAGAGCTTGACCTTGGTCTTGTTCATCAGCGCTCTGACAGTGACACTCTTCCTCAACCTGAGTTAGATCAGCTAGCGAAGGGAATGTGAAGTACGAACCATAATCCATTTTTCTACAACGATAACACTTTTCTTGTCTGCGAATTAGGTTTACTCCTAAGTGATTTCCTCCTAGCAGGGCATCGAGGATGGTCTTAGTATCATCCATGCCTTTTTCTAGCCCCTCGGAATGCGGTTCGTCAGAAGGGACGACGAGGTAGCGTGTAAACTGTGGTCAGCTGCGATACCTCCCACAAGTTTGGGGTACTTATCTCTTCTTCAACCATGACTCGTCCAACCATCTTGATTCCTTCGGTCCCTGTAGTGAATCCTAATGCTGGATGGCACAGGATTGACCTTCACGTAACTCCAGCTTGTGAACAGGTAATCCAAGTTGAGTGAAGAGCTCTTTCCTGCAAGGGCTAACACGAACAAGTCTTTTGCAAACCCCACTGAGTGACCAAGTTGACTCCTGGGGCAGAATATCCACATTTTGGCTAGAAAGACATGCACATCATCAGTGCTTGATTACGTTATTTCATCACAGGTTCACGGTAGATGGAATGCCACCTTGCGACCTCTGGCTCTCCAAGAAGAGGAATATATCTGGCATTAGAGTCTCCATGGTCTCCAAGCTTCTACAGTCTACTTTTTCTAGTAGAAAGGCTCTTGGAAGGTGGACTCCAGAATTCGACCTCTCCTTCCAGAAAAAGTTTGTTCAACAAACCTCATTCAGGATTGAGACGACAGACAGGATCAGATGAGCAGTCAGACCCGAGGACTTTATGAGTACTTTGGAATTCGGAGGCTTACTTCCAGATTCCATTTCCTCCGTCTTTAGGGAAGGAAATGAGAATCATCCCATACGACCAGTAATACCCGTTTGAGGTGCGGTCTTTCAACATAGTTGCACCTCCGTTTCTTCACAGGGAGCTTATCTCCCTAGTGTCAACCGGGATTCATGGGATTGGCATTCGTCTGTTAAGAGACTTGGACGACTAGCTAATTCTAACAGACTCGAGGTCATCCCTTCAACACCAAGTCAGGCTTGTTGAGGTTTGCTGCAATCTGAAGATTAGAATAAAATCTTGAGAAGTCATCCCTACAGTCAACACAAGACTAGTATTCCTAGGAATGCTGCTAGACATCAGACAAGTAAAGCCTTTCCTTCTGGGTGCACATTAGAAAGAATTAAGGTGGTGTTAAGCCCCTTCTTTCAACTAGAGTTATTACCATGTCATTGGTTACTCTGTCTGATAAGTTACTCTGTGTGATAAAATACCTGTTCTCCTGGGAGTGCTGGGTGACCAACAGGGTTGTTTTAGATCCCATTCTCCTTGGAGGAGGTATTAAATTTTACAACTCCCCCTTTATAATTGATGCTCTTATAAGACTCATGAAGAAAAGGGGTATCCCACATGTGGCATTACTTGGCCTCCGGACTCTGGTAACATTATTGCCACATGAACCTCTGTGAATTAGGGCAGTTTTCTGGCCCTCCAGCAGTTCCAACAGTACTCTTCAGGACACTCCATGGTGTTGATGAGCGACAATACCATGGGAATGACTTACACTCAGGTAAGTTCCTCTTCACAGCACCTATGCCAACTAGCTGCGGAAATGCTTAGGTGGACGAGACTACTCTGTGCCCTTTCAACCTTGCGTATCTCAGACAAGGGAGATGTTCAGGCAGACAGTCTGAGTATTGACTCAGATAGTTGGCTCTGAGTGGTCCGCGGATCTTCAAGTACCCAGCAGAGTCCCGACCTTGTAGGTTTCACCAACAGTAGACCTATCTGCCATGTCTCTGATCGACAAGCTTCTGATGTACTGCTGACCTAATGAGAAGATCACTCATTAAAGAAGGCCATCCAGGCCAGTCAATGACTCTCCTAGCTCCAAGTTGGCACTAGGTAGAATGGTTTCCGAACCTTCTACATCTGTTCTCAGAGGTCCTGAGGGATCCCTCTCCATGTCAAGATCTTCAAAGACAACCACACGGGAAGTTTTCTTTGGGTCGTAGATTTCATTACAACTTCATACTGTGAGGTTATTAACATCTCGCAGAGAGAGGCTTTTCGCAACTTGTTGCAGAGAAATGGCCGGTTACCCCCGGGAATCATCAACCGAAGTCTACCAGGCAAAGCTGGCAGTCTTCTGTGGTGGAGGTAGTGGAAGGGTATTGCTCCTCTCGATGCCTCTACTCCAGTGATAGCCGAGTCCCTTTGACTCTTCAGGGAGGAGACTCCTCTTGGACTCGATGGTTTAAGGCTACCACTCAGCTTTGAGCCTAGCCTTTGACGTAAAAGAGATTTCCCTCTGTTGGATTTGTATATCTTCATACAGAATCTCGAACATACCCGTCCTCAGCTGGAGGTTAGAACGCTTATATGGAACACGGTTAGTTTACTGCAATCTCGGAAAGGAACTCCCTTGGTGCCGCTGTGTCAGACATCAGTTCTTCACCTGGCATTTGAGACAACCTTCCTGCTCGCCTTGGCCTCAGCCAGAAGAATTAATGAACGACAACGCCCTACGACGTCTCCCATTCTAGGGTTAAGGACAGGTAATGCTCAACTTTGTTCCTGAGTGTGTCTCCAGGATTGAGAGGCTTTGTGATAGCCAGTGATCCAGATCAACTGCTAGCCCCCTGAGGGGAAGGAGGTTGTCAGCATGGTGAAAGTTAAAAAGAGAGTCACAAAGACTTCGTTCGCGGCATGGATTCATGACTCTCCTCCGCAACTGTGTAAACCAAGAGGTCACGATGTTGGGGGCATAAAAACACTCCTAACCTTCAAAGAAACTACTCTGACTCAGGTTCTTTGAGTGGGTACCAGGGATTAAGTCTGGGATGAATGATAAAGAGTGACTGACATTTATCTTTCATCATCTTCTCTCTCGAGGCACAGCACCAATGGTACCCTGTAATCTGGCCTCTGTTGTCTGAATGTATAACCACTTCCCTTGTGCAACCTGATAAATGCACATATATTTGTTACATCGCCATACCCCCTTGACAAGGTGGGATTGGGTAACGTTTATGGTGGGTGTAAAGAATCGTATGACTTCTGAGAATTCTTACTTAGATGAGTCTCATTGTTAGTATCACACAATCACACGGATTGCTCAAGCTACTAAAGTGTGCCATAGTATGAAGTTTTAGCGAAGTGTCAGGGTTTTCCTCTTGATGATTGCATAGCACGGGGAGAAAACCCTTATCAAAACGCAACCAGTTGGTTAGGACTTCCACCCACCTTAGTGGTGAGTCTTCCCTAATAAAGAGCGAAAGGGTGTTTGTATTTAGTGACGTAACAAATGACAAATTTAGAATACAGTAACTTGTATTTTTGTTAACGATACAAATTTGGCCTACCGTTACCTGTCCACCTGCAAGTCCTGCCTGCAATCAAAAGTGACGAGACAAGACAGGTGTGTGTGTGAGTGGGGTAGCCACTACTACCCCTAACCCCCACTAACTAGCAGTGAGAAATACCTCGCTAAAAGTGTTATGGCTAGTCTTCCAGCTTTGCTGAAAGTATATTCCCTAATAATGGAAAGGAAGTCTAAAAAGAACTACGGTAATGATTATGTTGATTAGTAAAGTAGGTTAGAAAGTTCAGGTGTTTTAGTGATGAAGAAATATTGATAATGTTACTGTATAGTAATATACTTTGTCACTGTAGAAAGTTAACAGATGTCAGTATGTCATAGTAATAAACACTAATTTGATGATATAAATCAAATAGTGCAATTGTAACTCGTTAAAAGAGTATAATGCATGACATAAACGTATGTAATGAGTAAAGTATGTGGTACTTATAACCTTTGTGTTGCTTTGAAACTTCATTGGTCCACTTCTGCCGTATATTTGGATTGTAATTTACTGCATATCAATCGGTGCTTTCAGAACACCTGTAATATTTGCTGGTTCCTTGTACAGTATAATGTATGGACTATACAGTAATCATTAGTCCTTTTTTATTAAATTTCTTTCTACCAATGTTCTTCCAAGCTTTTTCATCCTATAATATTCACACCTTTTTGTGCTTTTGCAGTTGCACGGGAACCTTGAGTGAATTATTCACAGCTTTTGCTGGTTTATGTAATAGTAACATAACACGTTCAGATAAAATGTTCAAAGCTTTTTTTGTGCCTCATGTACATTATGGCAACCATGATAGGGAACTGAATTGCCATGAGTTAATGTTCACAGATTCATGCAATGCAGTTGCAATGTGCACCTGAATGCCCCATTGCTAATGTCCCATAAAATTCATAAAAAAACTTCATGATCTATTGATCACAGCTAAACAAATTAGATCTTGCTTCAAGCAATGCTGTGTTAAAATTTTAAATACCGTATTTGCACATGTAAATAAGTGCCCTAGAGATTACATGTACACAGCTCATTTTACTTTGCCAGACTGAGGATGATATTAAAAGGGTTGAAGTCACAAGCAACATGCAGTTGACAAACAAAATCTGTCAAACAATTCATTAATTGTATATTGACTTCCACTTGAGCACTTCTCAGCTTTCTTATTACTTAAAATGTACTTCCACAGGGTGCATGTTCTTGGTGGGATTACAAGGCCTGACATAAAGCTACATCCATATTGCAGGAGTGAAGCTTTAATTTCAAGCAATAAATTTATCCCTTGGAAACGTGATTGGTCATAGTTTATCGGTGTTTTTTTTTTTTTTTTTTTTTACTGTAATGTCCCTCATTTAATCTTTTATAAACCAA
This sequence comes from Palaemon carinicauda, assembly GCF_036898095.1. Classification (NCBI taxonomy): domain Eukaryota; kingdom Metazoa; phylum Arthropoda; class Malacostraca; order Decapoda; family Palaemonidae; genus Palaemon; species Palaemon carinicauda. Next base: position 51,895,473 of record NC_090743.1, read on the forward strand.
GATTCTGAAAAGTACTTTTTATATCAATAGACTTAACTATTCTATAAGGAAAATTCCTGAGAAACTATGTATTTTTATGTATAATTCTGACATTTATTATTTAAGCCATTTCTATAAACCTGTACTGTAATTCACACGTGGTTGACCGACCAACAACTTAATACAATGACATTTAACTTTTTACACAGTGCTGCTGAATTTAAGGGATTTAATAGTGGAAGAGTTTGAAGGAATATAAATGAATGTTTCTGTTAGAATACAATACCTACTTGCAAATTTGAGATAATGAATTGGGAATACAGTAGAAAGAAATCTGGAAAGATATCCCTGCTACAGTACTTTATTTGTAGTTTTCATGTAGTGGTATAGGAAGAAAAAGGGAATAAGAATTTTGAAAAAGCACATTGATCTATATCTTCTACTTCAAGGTCCAATCAGTGAAAATACTGATTTGACAAACTTTACGTAAATGATGAATCTCAAAGCATGTTTGGGTGTTTGTGTTCGTAATTCAGTAAAGGTTAACTTTTATGGAAAATCTATAGTTTTTAAGGTTAAATTTTGTAGAAAATCTATAGTTCTGTTGGCAAGTTTGAAATGTATATAATATCAAACGTAGTTGCAAATACTTTCAATGGGAGTTTGTCAATACAACAAAAATGGTTTACTTGTACATGACTAGCATGCATGATCTTTTAACTTAAATCTCTTTTTCTTTCTTTACACAAAAGTAAAATGCTGTAAGCTTCACTGATTTAATCATCAGAGATTTAACTCAGATATTACAGGTTTTTATGTGCATGGATGGTAAAGCAGTTTTAGGTGCATGATAAAAGCATATCAATGAATATTTCAGAAAGAAAAAGGCATTAAAAAAGTTAACATGCATGGGTGTTAATTTTTAGCTTCTATTTGCTTAAGTCAGAGAATACATACAGTATATATATGTACAGTACATCCTGTATATGAAGAACAGCATATGTGTTTATGAAAAACCACTAACTATCTTTGCTACATTGATTTCAGCTGTGTTATCGTATAATGGCAGGTTTTATTTATTTTTCTTGATTTTGCTGAACTTGTAGGCCTACCATTATGTGAAAACTATGCACCCTTGCCAATTCACTATTTTTGTTGCGAGCTTATTTATATTGACCGCTTGCTCGTCTGTTCCTGTAGATGTTTACATGCCTGGGTCCACCATGATGAGCAACATTTTAAAAGGTGAGTTGGTATCCTCTGATGTTTTTTTTTTCTTAAGTGTACACTAGTTGCTACGAGCAAGTTGTAGTAGTGCTATAGGCTAAATGCTGCTGATAAAGAGTTTTATCTTTCAGGTACACAGCTTTTTAAATATTTCGGTTTCTTTGTGCGTCTTTTAAGGGTCCATTTTTTAAATTAAGAAGGCAAAACAGTAATAGGTTTATTGTAGTAACTACCAAATGGTTGTGAAAAAAACATGAAACATATCTAGTGTTTGAAAGAAATATAATTTATATCATTGTAAAGGAAAATGTATCTTACTTATTTTAAAGTCAGAAACGTATCTTGCAGTTTTCAGTGTTATGTTAAAAGTGCAAATCTTTGTTTTTATATTTTCTTGAACTTTATACCATATTAGATAAATCTATGGTAATGGGGTCCTGATTACAGGCAATTGGAAGAATATTCTGTACTGTACTGAGTTTTTCATGCTTACAGCTATTGTCGTGTGTTTTATTTCTTTAGGGGTGGGTTTAGTTTTTCTTCCATTGCTCTTTGCAGATTTGTAAGTTTTTAGTGTACAGTATTCTGCATTTGTTGGTTTTACACAATGTTATGAGTGCTTTATTTGAATGTACAATACTGGTTAATTGCCTTGATTTCTGCAGGTCCTTTCTTGATAAGGATCAGGTTTTCCATCCCATGGAGGTGCTGAGTGGCCTCACAGGCCCCAACACTTATCTATTTTACCCCAAATCCTTAAATCCAATGCAGCCCATTGGAGATTTCTTTAAGATAATGAAAAACAATGTAACCCACCTTTCACATGCTCTCCTCAGTCTCCAAAAACAATTATTGCAATTACTTGGTACATTGATATGTCTCCATACTTTTGAGTTCTTTATGAAAACTATGTTCCATCAATTAGTTTTAAGAAAATCAAGTTGAGTGTAGGATGGAAGGCTGTTCCTCAAATACAATTTCTGTAGTAGGATTGTAATGGTGTTGAGTATCTAAAATTGAAAGCATGTATTCTAAAAAATCTTAAAATAATAATGGCTGAATGTTAGTGTTCATATATAATACAGTAGTACAGGGGTAGAACTATTAAATGAAAAACACAAAGGTTAAAATCTTGTAAGTACAGAAATGCAAAAATGCTGGATGATCTTATGGTAGGTGATTTTTTGACCCACCTTGAAACGTGTGTAAACAAAGTAAGGATGTCAGTATATGGGGTAATGTTAAGTAATATTTCCTGCTAAATACAAAAGGCCGTCTGTCTAGTCCATTTACCAAGCATAATACTCTTCTCTCATGATTGGCTCATGGAGATGTTGGCAAGTATTAGAGAAGGAAGGGCTTCAAGGCATAGACAATAAAGGCAGAATAATTGATGTTAAAATGATATTGTTCCGACACGAATACTTTACCTCGAATTACCTCTTCGGAGGGTCCTTGACCCTCTCTCAAACTCGACCAAGATTTCCCGCGCTACCCCCCCTATCTCGCTCCCGATAGTTCCTACCCCCGCCGCCAGGATAATTCCTGCGGCCCGGATTAGGGCAGGTCACTGCTTTTCCCGGGTCAGGATCCCATTAAGTCCTTGGTCGTGAGATACGAAACATCTCACTCTCTCGCTTAAACTCTCGATCCTTTGGCGCGTTGTGAGTCCACGTGTTCCCAGTGTACGGACTTGTGTTTTTTCTGCGATAGTGCGTTTTCGCAAAGTGTCCTCAGTCCGTTCCCCTTGTGTTATCCAGGGTTTCTGTAACTCGTTAGTGTTGACCTTCGTGTGCGAACGATGGAGAACGTGCGTCGTTGTCCTGGTCCTAGAGCAGGAAAGTCGTGTGGGGCTTTCCTCTCTAAACCAGAAGTGGACCCGCATTCCCTTTGTTCCACGTGCAGGGGTAAAGTTTGTTCCTCCTCGGACACATGTTCCGAGTGCGTGAGTTGGGACGGCATTCAGTGGGTACGGTATGGTACAAAGAAAAAGAAGTCGTCTAAGCGTTCCCCCAAGAAAGTGAGTGGCGTGTCCTCCTTACAGTCGGTCAGTGATCGGTCCGACGAAGCCTCGGCCTCTCCGTCTCCTTCGCAGAGGAGTGGCCAACAAGCCCCCAGTGTGATTGTTAGCCATAGTGTCCTCCCAAGTGAACCCAGTGTGAGGGAGGAACCAAGGGCTGGCCCCTCGGGAGTAAACGGAAGGGCCGCGAGTGTTTCGGGCGAATCGGGCCACGTGGCAGGGGATCACGCTTCCTCAGAAGACCCGGTATGGGGCAGTGTGGCGATCTCAGTCTCCCCCCCGCCCTCGTGGGCCGGTGCGTCGGGTTCCCCCCCGCCAGAAGAGAACCACTCGAGAATTCGTCGCCCGAGTAGCGACGCCTTCGGGTGGAAGTTACCGAAGACTCCAGGGAGGTCACCGCTAAGGATGGACGTATCCCTGGGTCCATGGCCTTCTAGCAGGGACAGAGTGGACTCGGTACCCTCGGTATCCACAGCAGTTCCCGAGGACTTTCTCCAGCACCCTGTCTCGGACGGTCGACGGCGAAGGGCCTCCCCTGCGCATCACTCTAGCAGTTGTTACGTGAGGAACGTGGCACCCTCGGACTCTTCGGAAGCAGACTCATCCTCCGGGGGAGAACGCAGGGAGAAACGGCACCGTAAGAGAGCGCGGACCGATAGTGATCGTTCCCGCTCCAGGTCGAGGTCGCGGCACAGTAGGAGGCGCCCACGCTCTCACTCCCGTAAGTACAAGAGGGAGGTCTCTCCCGGCGGCGGCGAATGGTTCTACGTGCCCCCAGGAGAGTCCAGGAAGCACCGCTCTCCAGACTCTCGGTCCAGTGATCGAGCCTCCAAGTTGTCACTGCCTACATACAACTTGGAACCGCTCGACCGGCCACGCAAGAAGGACCTCACTCTCAGGCACAAGTCCTCGAGGCCTTCGGTTCACCCCGCCCGGCGGGAGGAAGCGCGCTTCCGAGAAGACAGCCCGACCGAACCAGCCCAGCTGGGTCGGACGTCGAGCGGGAAGGACCGGTTGTAGGCCTCGTCAGAAGGACCCATGGGATTCCGGAACCCGAGGCGACGAAGGTGAATACCTGGAGGTCGAGCCTCTTGAGATACACGCACCGGGACGTCCTTCCGAAGTCCTCTCTGCCCCTGCCTCTCGCCCCAGACCTAGTACTCGGCCAGGAGTACATCGACAACTTGGTGGCCAGCACTGCGGAGGCCCCCAGGTCCCAGAGTTCCTCCAAACTCCTCCAGGGTCTTAAACTACAGGCCAAAGTTTATATCCCGGAAGGGCGACGCCCAGGCCCCTGTAGAGTGGACTCAGCCGTGGATATCCTAGGACAAGGCGGCTCGGACGAAAGGGCCAGCTCAGCCCCTGTGTCCTTCTCGGCCTCTGAAGCAGGCATGATGGAGGAGATGTCGAGGGACATGATTAACGTCTCTTCATGGCTGGACTGGTGGGCCTCCACGTTAGTTAATGTACAGGCCTCCACAGACCCCGACGACCCGGAACAACAAGGTCTCCTGTCAGACCTTATCACCTCCGGGGGGAAAGCTCTCAAATTTATGGCGTATCAGGCACTCTCCTTGACGGCCAACTGGGTCCTCCGGAAGAGGGACACAGTGCTTTCCAAAGTGTCAAGGAAAATCCCAGACAGACAGGCGCGAGTGATTCGCACCCTACCCCTAGGAGGCGAGTCCCTGTTTCCGTTGAAGGAATTAGAAGTGCTGATGGAGAAGGTGTCCAAGAGGAGAGAAAACAACGTCCCTAAGCAAACATCCTCCAGGAAGCCTCCTTATAGGAGGTCAGTCTCGGATAGTGCCGTGACCCCTCAGGCTGTCCCCAGCTCTTCGAGGAGGGACGCCCCCGCCTCTTCCTGGACATCAACTCCTCAGCCCTCCCGCAGGGGAGCTACAGCTTCTGCCAGCTCCTTCAGGTCGGGTTACTCCGCCTCGAAGAGGGGCAGATCAGGCCGCCCCTCTAGGAGAAGGTAGAGGGAGAGGCCCCCTACTCCCGCCCAAGCCTCGGGTTGGGGGATTCCTCAGACCCTATTGGCAAGCATGGAAAACGTATGGGGCGGATGCTTGTACGGTGTCCGTCCTGAAAGAAGGCTACAGGATCCCCTTCATAGCGGACTCACCCCCTCTTATTCCAGCCACCCAAACAGAATGGTTAGCTCCCAGGGACCCGTTGAAAAGGGCTACCCTGCAAAAAGAAGTTTCCTCCATGTTGGAAAAGGGAGCCATGGAAGAAGTCCTTCTCCCAGGGCCAGGCTTCTACAGCCGCCTGTTCCTGGTGGAGAAAGCAACGGGGGGGTGGAGACCGGTGATAGACCTGTCGGCCCTCAACAGGTTCGTCAAGAAGACGGACTTCAAGATGGACACCCCAAAATCCGTCCTGATGTCCTTGAGGGAGAAAGATTTTATGATGACGATCGACCTCAAGGACGCGTACTTCCAAATTCCGGTCCACCCGTCGAGTCGGAAGTTCCTCCGGGTAAAATGGGGCTCCCAGATCCTGCAGTTCCGGACCCTCTGCTTCGGACTGTCGACGGCCCCTCAGGTGTTCACGAGGGTCTTCGCGACAGTCTCAGTATGGGCTCACGAACGAGGTATCCGCCTCATCAGGTACCTGGACGACTGGTTGCTCCTTTCCAGTTCAAAGGCCCTCTTGGAAGAGCAAGGAAAGGACCTCCTCCGTTTCTGCAGGAGTCTGGGAATCATTATCAACCTGGAGAAATCGAACCTAACGCCATCCAACAAAATGGGGTACTTGGGGATGACGTTGGACACCGTGCAGGGGAAGGCCTTCCCCTCGGAAGACAGGATACAGAACCTCGTCAAGATCATTCAGCCGTTCCTGTCGGGGCTTCCCAGGAAAGCGAAAGACTGGCAGAGGCTGATAGGCCATCTGGTCTCATTAGAGAAGCTAGTCCCCCAAGGGAAGTTACGGCTCAGACCCGTACAATGGAACCTCAAGGCTCTATGGTCCCAGACAGGCTCTCAGAAAACATCGATCCCAGTCCTCCCGGACACGAAAGCAGCCTTGAAGTGGTGGAGATGCCGGTCGAACTCCCTCAAGGGGATGCCCCTCGGGTCCTGTCCCCCCGAGTTTCTCCTGTTCACGGACGCCTCCAGCCTAGGGTGGGGAGCCCACCTGCGGGAGGAAACAGCAAGCGGGACCTGGTCAGAGACCGAAAAGCATCGCCACATCAACGTCCTAGAGCTAAAAGCAGTACAAAAGGCATGTCTGCACTTTGCAAGTCGGTTGAAGGGAAACACCGTGGCCCTAATGTGCGACAACGCCACGGTGGTAGCCTACATCAAGAAACAAGGGGGCATGAAGTCGAAGGAACTGTGCGACCTCACCGTAAACATCTTGCACTGGGCGGACGAACACCAGGTAACACTGCTAGCAAGGTTCATCCCCGGGAAAAAGAACGTGCTAGCCGACGGCCTCAGCAGGATAGGTCAGATAGTAGGGACAGAATGGTCCCTACAACCAGCGGTGGCCAGACTCATCCTTCAACGCTGGGGCTCCCCGGTGATAGACCTATTCGCAACAAAGCTCAACGCCAAGTTACCGGTTTATTGCTCCCCGGTACCAGACGAAGGAGCAGTCCTAGAAGACGCCTTCCAGCACAGGTGGGACAACCTGGACGTTTATGGCTTTCCCCCCTTCACGCTGCTAAGACAAGTGCTCAACAGAGTAAGAACCTCCCAAAACCTAAAGATGACTTTGGTAGCGCCCTGGTGGCCGGAGAGAGAGTGGTTCGCGGATCTGAAAGACCTGGCAAGCCATCCGCCATGGCCTCTGCCCCCCAGGTCAGATCTACTGAGTCAACCGCACTTCCTCAGGTTCCACGACAACCCTCTCTCTCTTCGCCTTCACGCCTGGAGACTATCGAGCGACTCCTGAGGAAGGAGGGGTACTCCTCCTCCACAGCCAAGAGGATGTCCCTATATCTAAGAAAATCCTCTACCGTAGTCTACCAGGCGAAGTGGGCCGCCTTTACGAAATGGTGCGCGACAAAACAAATAAGACCTCTCAAAGCCTCGGTCCCTGACATAGCTGATTTTCTAGTGTACCTTAGGGATAAAATAGGAATGTCAATCCCGGCTATTAAAGGAGTACGAGCAGCCTTAGGCCAAGTCTTTCTCCTGAAAGGCATCGACCTGGGGACCTCAAGACACATAGGGATGCTGATTAGAAGTTTCGAACAATCCTGCCCTCCCCAAGCCAGGAGAGTGCCTAGATGGGACCTGGCCAAGGTCCTGAAAATGTTGTGTCGTCCGCCCTTTGAACCACTCAGAGATATCGGGGACAAAGATCTCACCCTCAAGACAGTCTTCTTGCTAGCCTTAGCTTCGGCTAAGAGGGTAGGTGAGATCCACGGTCTCTCCTACGACGTGGCACACTCCAAAGGGTGGAAGGAGGTATCTTTCAAGTTCGTACCCTCCTTTGTAGCAAAGACTCAGAACCCAGCAGTCTGGGACCCGAGGTTTGAAGGTTTCTCTGTTCCGGCCATCCCCAAGACAGGTAATACGGACGACCTGAAGTTATGCCCGGTCAGGACGATCAGGAAATACCTGGAAAGGACGGCCCATCTCCGTCCGGGTGCCAAGAACCTCTTCGTCTCTTCAGGCGTTAATAAGAAGCAAGTGTCCAAGAACACTATTTCCTTCTGGCTGAGACAAGTCATCACTAGGGCTTATGAAGAAGACAAGGTGGCGGTACCAGGCACTCCCCGTCCCCATGACATCAGAGGCCTGAGCACTTCCTTGGCCTTTGAGAGAAATATGGCAGTGGGCCAGATCCTGCAGGCCGGCACTTGGTCACACCAGTCGACCTTCACGGCCCACTACCTCAAAGACTACTCAAGAAAGTCTTTGGATGGATTCTCCATTGGGACAGTCATCGCCGCCCTCCAAGCTGTGTAGTGGCAGGCTGGAAGACGTCCCCAACAAGTGAATAGACTCATCCCTACTTCTTCAGGAGAAGATTCAGTAGAGAAAATGTCAAGAGGTAAGCCTTAAATTATAAGCGTAAGTTTTCCACTGCTACCCCCTATCCGCTCTCTGTACCCCCGCATTACGTAGCCCTCCAGGCACCATGTGCCTAACCAAGTGGCAGAATGGCTCTCCCGCCTCCTAAAGTGTAAGTCTCCGAAGAGGTAATTCGAGGTAAAGTATTCGTGTCGGAACAAATGAAAAATTTTAAGTAATTTTTATTTTTCCTAACATACTTACCGAGAATTACCTCTGAGTAATGGCCCTCCCTTCC
>NC_090743.1:51908969-51939158 GCF_036898095.1 Palaemon carinicauda
AGGTACGCTTATAAAATTCAGAGAAACCAAATTGAATCCTGAATTTTAAAATATTTGAAATTGTTTAATGTAGATCATGAAGCAAAAACCGACAGTTTACTTATTAAAGAAACTAAGCTGGAAGAATGCCTAAGGACGCACTTGAGGGCTACGTCGTTGCAGCAGGTTTTATAACATCACCTGCTGCCACAACAAAATGACGAACTTCATCCAATTGCTTCATATAATGCTTGAAGAACACCCTGGTTGACTTCCAACCAGGATAAGCTTGTAAAGCTTCGAATGACATATACTGAAAGGAGTTCAGAGATGATTCCACTTTCCTAGGGTCATGACCCAACAGCATGCTAGCGGGGTCTGCTCTTCAAAGGAAATAAACCAAAATTGCTCTCATTTGTTTCAAAGACAACTCTGAACCAATCGTCTCACCTCCAAAGAATTGGCCGATTTTAACTTTTTTTGTCCTCTCCAGATATGTCTTTAATCACCGTACTAGACGCGGGGTGAGATCACTTCCGGTGGGAACTATTTTTCAAGGTCCCCAATGTTTAGATGGTAGCTTATCGTAGTCAAAAGGGTAGGATCAGTTTATAAATTAACTTCACCATTGTCTGTAAATTCTATGTGACCCTCATCTTTAGAGAGAGCCATAACTCCATTAATCAGAGCACTAGAAGCCATAGCAAATAGAAAAATCACTTGAAGATAAAATTTGGAAAGACACTGTTTGATCATCATTTTCTGAAGCTAGTTATAAAACATTATCAAATACCTAGGAGACCGGCCTCGGCAGGACTGCTGGTCTCAACCTGGCACAAACTTTTGGAATCGTGGCAAAGAGGACAGAGTGAAAATCTATGTCAAAAGCATATAAAATGGGTCCAGCTAGGGCCGACTTGCATGACGCAATCGTGGAGGATGCTAAATCTGTCGCATATAAGTCAGTCAGAAAACCTAAACAAAAATCCATAGCTTTAGAAGGATTTTTATCTTTTACATATCAAACCCAATTCTTCCACGTAGTTTCATACCGATTCAAAGTAGTGGAAGTTCTATAATTTTCCACAAATGCCAATTTGTTCCGTTGAATTTGAAATTTTTTTTTTCTTTCTCAGGGATAATGCGAAAAAATCATTTAGATGAAGGACATTCGGCTATTAAGATGAAGCGAAGACAGTTATCCTCTGTACTTCTTAAGACAGGCCTGGGCTGGGTAGAGGTACCAGCCTGGAGTTCATCATGTCAACAAAGGGTACCAGTTGCTCGTTGGCCAAAGAGGAGCAACCAGGGCTGCTGTCCACCTGAACGATCAGAACTCGTCTAACACCTTCAAGAGAAGATTGAAGGGTAGGAATATGTTAATCTTCTCCCAATGATTCGAATTCATGAATAACGCATCCATGCCCATCACCTTTAGATCTGCCTAGGGTGCCGCATAATTGCTAAGAGTCTTGTTGAGACTCGTTGCAAACAGGTCCACTTGAAGACCTGGGGCTACCTCCTGCATGAAAGGGAATGATTCATCTAGGGACACTTCTGTCTCTAGTGGATGTGTTCGAGATAGAGAGTCTGCCATCCCATTCCAGATTCCGTGAGGTGAGATGGAAACAGAGATCACCTCCTCATCTATGTCCATGAAATGAAAAAACAATGGCAATCAGTACACGGTTTAATTGGGGAGATCTTGACCCTTGCCTGTTGATGCAATGAACCATTGCTCTGCTGTTTAATACAAGACGGAAATGAATGTTGTTTTGTAAATATAGACTTTGCAGGGATAAGAAGACTGCCATGGTCTCCAGAATATTGAAGTGAAATTGCCTGAAACTCGGACCAACGACCTTGCGCTTTCTTGAAAGGAGCATGACCCCCCCAACCGTCTAGTGAGTCGTCCGTAGGTAGAAACACTGTAGGAGGAGGAAAGTGCAACGGAACCGTCTTGAAATACTCTTGGCATGTGACCACTGACGGAGTTACCATCGAAGCAACCCCGGGGTCGTCTTCTGATGATTGCAGGGAGCTGTGGAAGCTCCTTTCTTCTAAACCCTGCTTGCATCTTTTAGTCTGACCCTGAGGAGAGGGTTCGTTATAGAAACGTATTGAAATGAGCCTGGAACCCTTTCCTGACGTCTGGTGGTCATTCTCAAGTAGATGGAAGACCGAACTGACCGGGCTATTTCCTTCCTCTTGGCAGCAGGAATAGAGGGCATGACTCGTTAGATTCCAGTGAATCCCAAACCACAGGAAATTCGAGTTCAGCCTTGACTTCTGGAAGTTTATTCGGAATCCAAGATATTGAAGGAATCTTGCCTACCGTGCATTCCCTTGCTGAAGGAGCTCGAATGGAATATCTCTGAATATATAAGCCTCTCTCTCTCTAGCCTGGTATCAAGGTAGGGGGAGAAGCGTTGACCTATCGGAAGATGCCAATAAGCATCGGTCAGATCTATAGAGACGATGTAAACCCCCGAGGTATTAAGACAAGTCGAGAATAGTTCGAGAAATTATTGAAACTCTCTTTGCCACGCAGAATAAACGACCTCGAAACTTATAGATTTCGGGCAACGGATGACTCTCTTCCCAAAAGGTCCTGCACATATTGTACCAGATGTGGTGTTAATTTCTGGAAAAATCTCTTGAACCTGAGGGTTTGTCTCTTCCATTTCCAGCCTAAACTGCTGGAAATCATACTTTGTGGTTAAGGACTGAACAGCCATCTGTCCTTGAACCATTACAGTCTTCCCCTTTCTGGAGTATCTTCATTGCTAGGTTGAGGATGTTTGCCCTTAGTTCCCCTGTTATTTCGGGGACTCCGACTCCCTGGCCTACAACCTTCGTCGAACCGGCCTCTACCCCCCTCTTACAGTCTTCGAGGGATGAAAGGACGAGGTCCCTTGTTCATATCCAGGATTGAATGTTGGGGATCGGGAAGTCACTGGGTGAGGAACAGTGAAAAGATTCTGCACTACCTGAAGCAGAGATGAAGGGCCTCCTAAGGTATGTTGGCCAACCTCAGGAATAATTTCCCTTTTTTGAGATCTTCCCCATCTCCTGAAAAGACTCCCATGTTCTGCTGCCGCCTTATCCATGATCTCCTTACTAAATTCTGTGGAAAAAGATCTTCACCCCAAATACAGGTGTCAATAACACGCTTCAGTTCAAGTCGAATAATCGCGAAAGCTAAAACCTGCTTCCTGCAGACTCTATGAGCCTGAACAAAAGTTGAAAAGATCTTTAAAAGTAGCCATGTGCATCTCGTCCAAAAGCAAAAAGACGGGCATCAACAGATTACCAATCATTATTTCTACAAAGCATTGAAGAGACATCGAATCTGATAGTCTCTCCCTAGCCTCCAATTTTGCCTTAACTAGGTGTGCCAGAAATCTCGGCAGTCTTTCATTAACTGCCAGCTGGCTATATCTTTAAATAATTTCCCTTCAGCAAAAGTAAACTGAATATCCAACCAGTGTTCATTGTCAAGGGAAAGAACGAGTGACCCATCTTTCCCTTCTTCCAAGACCGGAAGAGACTTACCCTCCTTGAAGGCCTTTTCCACAGCCAAAAAGGCTTTCAAAGCAAAGGGAAAAATCATTGTGTCGGGCGCTATAAAAGTGGCCAACCTTCCAGTAAAAGCACCTAAATGTGATAGAGCAGCCACCATAGTGACGGTAGTTGAAACAACGGAACGCACCGAGTCTTTCATGGCATTTGCACTAACCTCATCCAATTCAGACAGGTAAGAATCATCCACATGAGGGAGGGGTTCATCCGAATCTACTACCGGTAGGAGAGCCGATTCTCAATCCGGAGATAAAGAAGAAACCGAGGATAAATTGTCCTCATAAAGGTTAAAAAAACTAAAGTTTCATCTACGTGTAACTGAACGGTAGAAATGGGTCTAGGTGGAGCGGTTCCCAAAACCGAGTTTGTAACCTCATTCGGAAAAGAATATCCTTCCAAGCTACAGAAAGAAGGTAAGGAGCCTTTGGCTCAGCATTCTTTCTTGTGAAGAACACCCTTCAATATCCATCCATAATAATTCAAGTCTTTAATATATTGCAGTCCTGAGGGCCCCAATAGGAGATTTGACCCTTCATTCTCCCGCATTGAACATGTATCCTGCAGGTATCATGACCACAGGGATACCTCACGGTCCTGGCACAGATCGGAACTCAACAATGTATCTTCTTCGAAGAGTCTGCCTGTCAAGAGGAAAAACGGCCATGAGTATTTTAGTCTCTTTAGATCACCACACTGAAAGGAATGGGTTAGTATCATTCAAAATTTCAGACCAAAAAATTGGAAAAGTAAATCCCAAAAATGTGTTTATTTACAATTTTTTAATCAGAAAGAGAAAAAGGGGCCACAATATTCAGACTCCTATAATGGCGTTATATTAGAAGTAAAGCCAACTGAAATTGTCCCCTTTTATCATTTGAACATCGTTCAGATTAAAGAGGGAACAAGAATGCTCCTCAAAAAACAAAATCCTACTCTCTCCGCAGAGAAAGGTCTAATAGGAAGGTAACGGAGTCACCTACCTTACAAATATATAGACGCATCGATAATTGGAGCAATCAAAGATAAATAAAGGCTATTCTTTAAACCAATATCTGACAAGGGGGATTGTAATAGAGTCCCACTTGTAAGGTGCACAATCCAATCCACGTCCTCAAAGGATCTGAATAAAGTGATGGAAATAATAAACTAAATATGATAGTTAAATCTAAAGTCTAGCTAAGGAGAATCTTTCCCAAAAGAGAACTCCAAAACTGACTAGCATAAAGATACTTCGGAAGTCGTAGAAGTAAGGTCTTTATGGCACTTGAGGTTTATACTCATTAATCATATGCCATCATAACGTAATATCCATGCCGTCCTTAACGGCATCGTCAACTCCCAAGACTGACACTTGAGGTTTATACTCATAAATCATATGCCGGCATAACATAATATCCATGCCGTCCTTGACGGCACAGATAGGTAACGGCATCGTCAACTCCTAAGGCTACTCCTAATTCAGGGGCACAATAATCATACCCAAGACTGGGCGAGAATTGCCACCAGTTATAAGTGTCGGTAATGACGGCTGGTAAATAAACGACGATAATTTGTATCAAATATCCTGTCCTAACATAAAGAGTGTGGCAGTATAAGCCACATCAATAACATAGCAACGTATTACTATAAAACAGCCTGGAAAAGGAACGCCTTTGGAGACGACGAAGCCGCAAGTAGCGGTATTGCCGACAGACTGACGACTCTCTTTATAAAGGAGAATGCTGTCGGGTTAATAAGCCAAAACCCTGAAGTGCGAGGCCTTCAAACAATTGTAAAACACACAATAAAGTTAAGGAGAACCTTTCACAAAAGAGAACTCCAAAGCTGACTAGCATATAGATACCTCACAAGTTGTTGAAGTAAGGTCTTTATGCCACTTTGAGGTTTGAACTCATCAAGAGATATCTCTATAAAAAGGCAGTCACTAATAATAAAAACATTTGCCTTAACAACATAATATCTTTGCCGTTAATAACGGCACAGATAGGTAATGACATCACCGCCTCCCAAGGCTATTCCTAAATCAGGGGCACAAAAACTATACCCAATACTAGGCGAGAATTGCCGCCAGTTACGACAGTGTCGGTAACGACGGCAGAAAACAAAATGACGATCGTATGTAACAAACATCGTGTCGTAAAAAAGTGTGTCTCAGTATAGACCACATAGATAATATAGCAACGTATCGCTATAGCATGACCCAGAAAAGTAATGCCGTCGGAGACGACGAAGCCATAAGTACCAACATTGCCGACAGTCTGACAACTCTCTTTTATAAAGGAGAGTGCTGTCGGGTTAATAGGCCAGAAACCCTGAAGGGTTAGGCCTTCACACAATAAAACACTCACAATATATATATAAGTTCGATATCAGTAACGGGGATCAGCAAAATAAAAAGGGTTAGAATATGGCATCATACAACCGTCAGCGAACCGACAGGAAAAAGTCTACCCACCCTTCGCAAAGGGGAACTCGAAAGGAATTCCGTAAACCAACTAGAGAGCGTATGTAGCACAATGGCCTGACGGACATGCCGTTAAAGAATAGACCTTGCCAGATACCACAAGACAAAAGAAGAATCCCAGAAAATAAAGAAAAGGCATTAGTCAGTCAGCGAACCAACTGAACAATAAAAATGAGCTCGCCCTTCTTTGCCCTGAGAAACTAACGTTGTGGCACGATGGCCATCCTAACTGTTAACATTAGGTTAGACTAGCCGAAACTGATACAAACTTGCAAAAGACTAAATAGTAAATCATAATGAAAATATATAAAATTAAGTCCTTTGCATCGTAATGAAAATATATATAAAATTGAGTCCTCAGCATTGTAATGCTAAACAAAAACTAGCTAACGTGAAACTTACCCAAAAATCAAGTAAACATGATAAATAAGAGGCCTTCGGGGATTTAAGCCCGACGCCATGCTAGCAGGACTCGAAGTGCTTTGGCTTTTTCTAACCAAAAGCGAAAATATAAGTCCTCGAAGGGAGTTAAACCAAATTAGCCCAAATAAAGGCAAAGAGAGGTTAATACTCAACTTTGACGAAGAAGAGGAAGCCATTCACACGAAGATTCTTCAAAAACTATGAAAAAAGTACCCATAACAATCATCGGAACTGTAGCAATCAGCTGCGTTCGAAGGAATGGGAAGCAGGAACGTATACGTAGGAGCACTCGAAGGTGATGTGTAACGGCTCCTTATTTATCCTTCCCCCTAGTGGATTAGACTGAGTAAGGTCTGTTTGGGTTGCAGATATCTCTGGTTATTTTGGGATACGTCCCTGATTATACACGATATCTTTGGATAGTCGTTTCCTGGAGTTAGAACCCCGTGATACCTGATAGTAATTCTCATATAATATCAACCGCAGAAATATTATACTGTAGAAGTTGCCAGAAGGAACTTCCATCAGGATGACATGGCTCGAGCCCAAATATTTATATGTACAGTATAATGTATGTATGAGAGAGAGAGAGAGAGAGAGAGAGAGAGAGAGAGAGAGAGAGAGAGAGAGAGAGAGTGTGTGTGTGTGTGTGTGTGTGTGTGTGTGTGTGTGTGTGTGTGTGTGTATTTTAAATGTTATAACACATTGGGGCTTGTGTACTGTATTATTAACTGTGCAAATGTTTTGAATAAGTTAAGAAATTGTATAAACGATACTTTGTTACTGTATTCGAACGCACATATTCTTAAGAGCGGCAGCTAGACATCAACAGATCTGATCACAGCCAAAAGTAAAACATAAAGAAGTCAGCAATACTCAATTTTTAAAACGCACCTGGAATTTTAAACAAAAGTACTGTCCATGTTTTTCTTAAAGCACAATTAACTAATCAGATGGTAGCAATTTTCTAGGATAAAATGTTTCTTAAAAAGTAGTGGTTTGCTGACGAAATCGGCTGCAGTATTTTAAGTTACGATTGAAATGGATTTGTACACAGTATATTTTTTTGTTTTGTGATCAATTGACACTTATTAAGAAAACCAATTTTTTTTTCTTCTGTGTTATTTTACAATTTACAGTAGCTTGTTTACAGTGCATCGCAGCTCTATTTGTGAATGGGGTTTGTTCTAATCTGATATAAAATATAAAGATTTTGTAGGGTTGAATAACAAATTAAGTTATAAAATTTATATTGCGATAGTATAAAATAAACTTTGTTACGTTTACCAAAATTTATATTCAATATCTTTGTTTACATCGCATATGTAGAAGGCTGTGGGTTACCAGTGTCAATACAGTAGCCGATTCGTCTGCTGTTGTTTTTCGATAAGCATTTTAATGAGAAACTGGTTGTGAGTTCGTTGAACAGTGTTCTTTTTTCCAAGTATTACGTAAAAGGGAGCAAAATCATATCAACAATACTCTGTTAACTATATCTGAGTATAGAGATGAGGGCAGCCCTATTAGCCCTACAGTAGATACATTAGTTCCTGGTAGGTCACTCGGTGGTATTGACGAATGACAACACCATGGCAGTGGCTTATGTAAAACAAACAAGGCGGTGCCTGTTTTTCGCACCACCTCTGTCTTCTAGCATGGGTAAGCTAAAGTGTGGAGAAGACAACTAGGTTTACCCTATCAGCTTGATTCATTGTGGACAAGTAAGATTGTTCTCATGGTCATCCTAGCAGAACTACTCAGATTTTGGTAGCTGAGGAGTCTTTGAATCATCTAGTGGCCTAAAAAACCAGACCTTGAGGGGATCTCTTTGCAATGTCCTTGAACAACGGGCTTCCGCTCCTCTGTTCACCAGTCCTGGATCCCCAGGCTCTGTGGCAAAATGCATTCAGCAACAGTGGGTTAACATTGGCATTTTAGCTGTTCTCTCCCCACGCCTCTTGATGACACAAGGTGCTTTACAAGACAAGGTCATCCACAACCTAGCAATGACACTCTTAGCTCCTCTTGACATCTGCAGGATGGTTCCTGGACCTTCTTCAGTTGTTGATGGAAGTCCCGAGAAACTCCCTCCACGACAAAATCTACTCAGACAGCCACATGTGATTATCTTGCATGGAGCTGTAGGTCCTCTACGTCTTCTCGCCTGGACACTTTCCAACACCTCCTTACACTGAGAAGCTTTTCACAGCAAGTTGTGAAAGGGTGTTCTGGATAACACTGGAATTTTCCAGTTACCTGCTGACAAGCTAGGGAACTACCTTCGGTTGTTAGTTTCTTGGACGGGATACCTCCCCTCCGCGTCACTTTCAGCATTGCAGAGCTTTCTTGGATACCTCTGGTGGGGGGGGGTGTCTACTACTCCTCTCTGTTTTTGCACGGGGCCTTGCCTTCAGGCCAAAATGAATTAACCTATCCTCTGCTTTGGTGTTATCTCTCCTCATATGGAGTTTTGAGCTTATATACCCTCCGTTTGAAGGAGACCACTTCCATGGAGTATGGTTCACATCCTTCGTTTCCTGAAGGTTGCCCCCTCTACAGACCAGGATGCCAAGCCACAGATCTTCATCTGACCTTGAAGACAGGTCTCCCGCTCATGTTGGTTTCGGGCAAGAGAGTCAGCGAATCCCATGGTCCACCTTTGATGTCTCATTTAAAGCGTTGGGCAACATAATATTCAACTTTGTACCTGGCTACTCTGATCCCAGATTTGAACCCTTCGGATCAGGAGTTCTTTGTAGCAGAATCAATGATTCAGATCAACAGCTACTATGACAGGGAGGTACTTGAGGTGTTACACGAAGAAAACTACAGGAGCTCGCCACTAAGTGGCAGCACGCTGTTTGGCTTGGATTCACAAGGTCATAGACCAAGCATTGAATTCTTATCCTTCTCCTTGATATAGAGGAGGCTTAGATCTTAAGACGTTAGGGGTAGGAGTATGTCCTTAGCATTTAAGAAGAACATGAAGCGTCAAACTCACACTTCCTGCAAGACGTGACTTTCTCCATTGACCCTGTGGTGGCTACACAATAAATGTTTTAAACACCTCAGGCTCCTTCATGGACAAGTAGCAGATGGTGGAGGGCAGAATTTGACCATGGTTAAATTTGGAATGAATGTTAAAGAATGACTGGATCTTTTTTCTTCCATCCTTTTTGGGGGAACAGCACAGGTACTCTGCAAAGCTGCCCTCTGCTAACTGCAAGCAAAATCATCTCCCTTGTGTAACCTATTAAGGAGTTATAAACATACTTGTTACGTCCCCATACCCCCTGGCTAGTTGGGATTTAGTAACATCCATGGTTGATTCAAAAGACTCCTACATTTTGAGAATTCTTACTTAGACTAGTCACATTGCTAGTATCACACAATCACACATATTGCTCAGGCCGAATCGTGCATTGCACAGAATTTAGCGAGGTGTTAGGGTTTCTTCCTTTTATGTATAGAGCACATAGGGGAAAACCCCTGGTCAAATATCAACCAGTCGGTTCGGACTATCTATAAAAAGCGTAAGGTTTTGTATTTACTGTTGGAACAAATGACATTTGAAAGTAATTTGTATTTTTCCTAAAGATAAAACCTAGAGCTTTTTATAAAGATTGCCTCGCCATCACCTGTCCTCTGATAAATCCTGCCTGCAGTAGAAAGTGACGAGACAACACAGGTGTGTGTGAGCGGGGTAGCCTGCCCCTCTCCCCTCGCTAACTAGCTATAGGGTAGTAACACCTCTTACGGCTAGTCGTCCAGCTTTGCTGAAAGTATAATCCTTATAAATAGTTCTGGGTTTGTATAGTAGGAAAAAATACAAGTTACTTTCAAATTTGTCATTTTGAAATATTTCATGGAGAGAAGTGACTTTTGTTTTCCATTAGAAATATAAGTTTACATAATTAACTATGGGATTTGCCTGCATTGTTTGGTATAGTGTTATTGACTTTATATTGTATTATACATAACATGGTCATACTGAAAAATTATTGAAATTAATTATGAAATGCATGATAGTTTGAGATCGGTTTAGTGCATTGTGACAAGCAATACTGAAGTTCCAGGTCATGTTCATGAGTTAGAACAACATTGTAAAAGTAGTTTAGATGAATTAGCCTACTTAAGTAGTTTTAAAGAGTTGGCTATGTAGATTTTTATCCTTTCTTACAAGGGTAGTTTGTTCCTATGCCTATGTAAACCTTTGGTCCTTTATAATTAGGAATGTCTTCATTGAAGCTAGAACAGGAGTAGAATTTGTTAGTGAGGGAGTTAACGACAGGTGGTAAGAGGATGAGTAGCCCTTCACACTTTACTGTTAAAGACTCCTCATCTTGTCTTTGGCTGCAACGAATACGGACGTTCTGTTGCGTTCTTTGTAAAGGCATTAATCTTTTTCTCTGATGGACGAAATGGTTTGTGAATGGATTCAATTATGGATGTGGGGACGCTTTAACCATTTTATTTGTCATGGTTAGAGCAAAAATGTCTTAGATGCTGGGAATAGTTTGGACGCTGTAACCAGTTTATTCATTATGGTTAAAGCAATAATTTCATAGCTGCTGGGAAAAGTTTGGATGCTGTAAACAGTTCATTCAATTATGGATGTGAAGCAAGAATATCATAAATGCTGGGGAATTTGTGGAAGCTGTAAGCAGTTTATTCGATTATGGTTGAGAAGCAAGAATATCATAAATGCTGGGGAAATTTGTGACGCTGTAACCAGTTTATTCAATTAGGTTGTAAAGCAAGAATATTCGTATCATAAATGCTGGGGAAAGTGTAGACGTTTTAACCAGTTTATTCAATTTTGGTTGTGAAGCAAGAGTATCATAAATGCTGGGGAAAGTGTGGATGTTGTAACCTGCATATATAATTATGGTTGTGCTGTAAGCATATCATAAATGCTGGGGAAAGTGTGGATGCCCTAACCAGTTTATTTGATTATGATTGTGGAGCAAGATAATCTAAATGCTGGGGAAGGTATGGATGCTGTAACCAGTTTATTTAATTATGGTTGTGCCGCAAGAGTATCATAAATGCAGGGGAAATTGCGGATGCTGTAACCAGTTTATTTGATTATGATTGTAAAGCAAGAGTATCATAAATGTTGGGGAAAATATGGACCCTGTAACTAGTTTATGGCTAGACAAGCTCTAGATCCGCTCACTCTGCATTTCTTGTAGTTTACATGGCATGCCTGTTTACAGTCATCCCCATGTATTGTGTGCAGATGAAGGCTTCCATTTGTTGTCAGACTTTTTCTTTGAGGAAGAAAAACCAAGTTAAGTCTTCTCTGATATCATTCGTGGCAATGCCTAAGTTGATGCTGATGAGATGTTTCTTTCCTCGTCGAACTTGTTTAGTCGATAAAGCTCCTATGTATGCACACCTGGCTCAGTTTAAGGGAGTATATTCGAGATTAAGGCAGATCTCTGGTTTGTATTGGCGAGTTTTTCAGGTTCATCAATGCTCTATGGTACAGAGACGGAAAACTGGTGAGAAAAAGATGGATGTAGCAGAAATGAGAATGCTTAGGTCGATGTGTGTAGTGATTAGAAAGGATAGAATTAGGAATGACTACATCAGAGGATCAACAAAGGTTTGGAGATATAAAAAAAGGGCAAGAAGGAAGATTGAGATAGTATGGACATCTACTGAGGAGGGAGGGGGATCATGTGGGGAGGTACACCATGGAAATTGAAGTTAAAGTTAGAAGAAGAAGGGGAAGACCAAAAAGGAGATGGAGGGATTGTGTACAGGAGGACTTGAGGGATAAGGGAATTGGTGAAGCACATGTGCAAGATAGAAATTGATGGAAAAGGCACTTTCGAAACGGCGACCAATGGGAATAAGCCGAAGAAGAAAGAGTGGAGCCTAGGGCTCCCCCAGTGATCGCCGCAAGCTTCCATGCACTGTCTCTCCTGTAGCCCTGCAGATGACATATGATGAATTTGACTTCAGAAAGGCTTGGGATCAACCTAGATGCCTATGCTTTCCCTCCGTTCACCCTTATTCGCCGGGTGATCAACCAAGTGTGGATTACACCAGGCCTCAGGCGTTGATGGCCTTAAGAAGAGTGGTATCTTGATTTGATAGCACTTATAGTCGAGGTCCTGAGATAACTAATTTCATGAAAGCTCTTCTCTGTCAGCTGCCCCTTCAGATACCATCAATCTAAGAAGTCTCTTGCACTTCACAGTTGCAGACTATTCAGCATCTTTTGAGTGAAAGGCATTTAAAGAGAGACAGCATAGATTTCTGGAATGTATGTCGGTCCTCTACAACAGTCTACCAAGGAAATTGTACCATGTTCTGCACTTACGATTGATGCCATAGAAAGGGTACTTCTCCATTTGGAGCATCTCTAGTACAGATCTTGAACTTCTTTGATTCCTACCCATGTTTGAGTTTATGGTAATGAAAAGCAGATGCCGCTGCTAAATCAGATATGAATTTACTATAATTTTGGTTTGAAACTCCCCCATCAAAGATTATGAAACCACAAAGTATTTCATAGTACTGTAACAAAATGGTGTACTATATAGACTAATGAATCAAAAAGTAATAAACTGAAAAAGTCAAACCAGTGCTCTTCCATGGGAATCATCAGATCAGAAAGTCGAAAGAACTGAAGTAAAATGACAGCAACATTGTATATTTATCATATGAGATTGACCCATGGGTTTTTAATGTGACACCATACGCAATAGTTTACTATGGCAAAGAGTGTGACATGATTTTAACCGTAAGACAAATATTGGGAATGTAGTATAGAATTTTATTGAATTTTAATGTTTTTAAGAGTCACATTTTGATATACTGTATAAGATTAAATTTTTATTTGCAATGTAGCAAATTTGTATAAAAAAATTATTGCTCATAATGTATATTTTTTATTATATTCCTTCCAAATTAATTTGGGCCAACTACTGTATGTAATAGCTGATTTCAACTAATAGGGCTGGATAATCCCCCAATCTCATGATAATAATCCTTGTCTTCCTTTGCCAAGAGAATCACCTATTAGTTGAGGTTGTAAATAGCTATTGCTTAGCCCAGAGCACAGTCTTTCTACTGAAGGGTATACCTTCCCTCATCACACGAGTTGCCAATGCTTGTGAGGAGCTTTGAGCAATCCATCCCACCCCTAGGATCTCAGGGCCCTTATTCTCAAGTCTTATGCGTTTCCCATACGTGCCTTTGAAAAAGTTGTCGGGCAGGGATCTCGCTTTCAAACCCAAAAATCGGTGAAGAGAGTAGATGAATTTCATGGTCTGCCTAAGTAATAACCCATGCTGAGAGTTGGAAGGAGGTCATAAGTTTTGTACCTTAGTTTGCAGCCAAAATCCGGACCCTGTCGATACACAAGTCCAGGTTCAAGACCTTCTTCATCCTCAATGCCAGTGTTTTTCAACCTTTTTGTGCCCATGGCCCATATTTGGCAATAGAATTTTAATATAGTTTTTTATTTTCTTTAATTTTTTTTTTAAGAAAACTTTTATTAGTTTTACATTATCATTTACAGAAATATTTCTTTAGAGCACTTCTTTAATTTACATTTCTATTACTGGAAGGAAATGTTGAACACTCCATTATTTGCATAATTGAATATTATGGATTATAATGATAACTCAAAATACTTTTTCACTTATGATAATAGCCACTGGCGTGCTTTTAATTAACAGTATTCTAAGTAAATTTAGGACATTGAAATAAAAACTAAGATTCCACTTTTTTACTTATGATGTTAAGGACTGGCGTGCATTTATAGTACAGTGGAACCTCTACATCCGAATGTATCTACATCCGAATTTTCCAACATCTGAAGTAAAATTCGAGCAAATTTTTGACTCTACACCCGAATTTTATTTCGACACATGAAGTAAGCAATTTTCGTCGTATGGTTGTATCCGAATTTTTCGACACGCGAAGTACAATTCGAACACGTTCCGACTCTACACCCGAATGTTTTTTTCGACACCCGAAGTAAACAATACTCGTACGCGTAGTCGGTGCTCATAGCCCCTGAAGTGTTTTTTATTTCCGCCGATAGAAGGCAGCACATCGACCTCGGAGGGATGCTCAATTAGGGGGTCTTGGGTCAGTCCTCTGTTCTCGTCGGCTTCTTGCAGTTGTGCTCTGTGCGTTCTGCTATTAACTCGTGATTTTTTACGTGCATCCTTTAACGGTAATTTACGTAAAGTATGGGTCCTAAAAGGCTTAGTTTTGCCAGTGGTAGTGGTAGTGGTGAGAAAAGGAAGAAGGAAATGCTTTCTTTAGAAATTAAGCAGGAAATTATTGAAAAACATGAGCGTGGCGTCCACGTGAGTGAACTTGCTAAACAGTATGGCCGTAATATGTCGACGATCTCGACAATCCTTAAACAGAAGGAAGCTATTAAAGCAGTGAAACCTTCTAAGGGGATCACCATAATTTCAAAACGCCGTAGCCCTATCATAGAAGAGATGGAACGACTTCTGCTAGTGTGGATAAAGGACAGAGAGATCGTTGGCGACACCATCACCGAGACCGTTATCTGCGAGAAGGCGCACGCCATCTTTACGGACTTGAAGGAGGAGAGCTCTGGGGGTGATGCTGGGGAGAATTCAACCGAGCCTTCCTCAGATGATTTTCTTGGATACCTCTGGTGGGGGGGGTGTCTACTACTCCTCTCTGTTTTTGCACGGGGCCTTGCCTTCAGGCCAAAATGAATTAACCTATCCTCTGCTTCGGTGTTATCTCTCCTCATATGGAGTTTTGAGCTTATATACCCTCCGTTTGAAGGAGACCACTTCCATGGAGTATGGTTCACATCCTTCGTTTCCTGAAGGTTGCCCCCTCTACAGACCAGGATGCCAAGCCACAGATCTTCATCTGACCTTGAAGACAGGTCTCCCGCTCATGTTGGTTTCGGGCAAGAGAGTCAGCGAATCCCATGGTCCACCTTTGATGTCTCATTTAAAGCGTTGGGCAACATAATATTCAACTTTGTACCTGGCTACTCTGATCCCAGATTTGAACCCTTCGGATCAGGAGTTCTTTGTAGCAGAATCAATGATTCAGATCAACAGCTACTATGACAGGGAGGTACTTGAGGTGTTACACGAAGAAAACTACAGGAGCTCGCCACTAAGTGGCAGCACGCTGTTTGGCTTGGATTCACAAGGTCATAGACCAAGCATTGAATTCTTATCCTTCTCCTTGATATAGAGGAGGCTTAGATCTTAAGACGTTAGGGGTAGGAGTATGTCCTTAGCATTTAAGAAGAACATGAAGCGTCAAACTCACACTTCCTGCAAGACGTGACTTTCTCCATTGACCCTGTGGTGGCTACACAATAAATGTTTTAAACACCTCAGGCTCCTTCATGGACAAGTAGCAGATGGTGGAGGGCAGAATTTGACCATGGTTAAATTTGGAATGAATGTTAAAGAATGACTGGATCTTTTTTCTTCCATCCTTTTTGGGGGAACAGCACAGGTACTCTGCAAAGCTGCCCTCTGCTAACTGCAAGCAAAATCATCTCCCTTGTGTAACCTATTAAGGAGTTATAAACATACTTGTTACGTCCCCATACCCCCTGGCTAGTTGGGATTTAGTAACATCCATGGTTGATTCAAAAGACTCCTACATTTTGAGAATTCTTACTTAGACTAGTCACATTGCTAGTATCACACAATCACACATATTGCTCAGGCCGAATCGTGCATTGCACAGAATTTAGCGAGGTGTTAGGGTTTCTTCCTTTTATGTATAGAGCACATAGGGGAAAACCCCTGGTCAAATATCAACCAGTCGGTTCGGACTATCTATAAAAAGCGTAAGGTTTTGTATTTACTGTTGGAACAAATGACATTTGAAAGTAATTTGTATTTTTCCTAAAGATAAAACCTAGAGCTTTTTATAAAGATTGCCTCGCCATCACCTGTCCTCTGATAAATCCTGCCTGCAGTAGAAAGTGACGAGACAACACAGGTGTGTGTGAGCGGGGTAGCCTGCCCCTCTCCCCTCGCTAACTAGCTATAGGGTAGTAACACCTCTTACGGCTAGTCGTCCAGCTTTGCTGAAAGTATAATCCTTATAAATAGTTCTGGGTTTGTATAGTAGGAAAAAATACAAGTTACTTTCAAATTTGTCATTTTGAAATATTTCATGGAGAGAAGTGACTTTTGTTTTCCATTAGAAATATAAGTTTACATAATTAACTATGGGATTTGCCTGCATTGTTTGGTATAGTGTTATTGACTTTATATTGTATTATACATAACATGGTCATACTGAAAAATTATTGAAATTAATTATGAAATGCATGATAGTTTGAGATCGGTTTAGTGCATTGTGACAAGCAATACTGAAGTTCCAGGTCATGTTCATGAGTTAGAACAACATTGTAAAAGTAGTTTAGATGAATTAGCCTACTTAAGTAGTTTTAAAGAGTTGGCTATGTAGATTTTTATCCTTTCTTACAAGGGTAGTTTGTTCCTATGCCTATGTAAACCTTTGGTCCTTTATAATTAGGAATGTCTTCATTGAAGCTAGAACAGGAGTAGAATTTGTTAGTGAGGGAGTTAACGACAGGTGGTAAGAGGATGAGTAGCCCTTCACACTTTACTGTTAAAGACTCCTCATCTTGTCTTTGGCTGCAACGAATACGGACGTTCTGTTGCGTTCTTTGTAAAGGCATTAATCTTTTTCTCTGATGGACGAAATGGTTTGTGAATGGATTCAATTATGGATGTGGGGACGCTTTAACCATTTTATTTGTCATGGTTAGAGCAAAAATGTCTTAGATGCTGGGAATAGTTTGGACGCTGTAACCAGTTTATTCATTATGGTTAAAGCAATAATTTCATAGCTGCTGGGAAAAGTTTGGATGCTGTAAACAGTTCATTCAATTATGGATGTGAAGCAAGAATATCATAAATGCTGGGGAATTTGTGGAAGCTGTAAGCAGTTTATTCGATTATGGTTGAGAAGCAAGAATATCATAAATGCTGGGGAAATTTGTGACGCTGTAACCAGTTTATTCAATTAGGTTGTAAAGCAAGAATATTCGTATCATAAATGCTGGGGAAAGTGTAGACGTTTTAACCAGTTTATTCAATTTTGGTTGTGAAGCAAGAGTATCATAAATGCTGGGGAAAGTGTGGATGTTGTAACCTGCATATATAATTATGGTTGTGCTGTAAGCATATCATAAATGCTGGGGAAAGTGTGGATGCCCTAACCAGTTTATTTGATTATGATTGTGGAGCAAGATAATCTAAATGCTGGGGAAGGTATGGATGCTGTAACCAGTTTATTTAATTATGGTTGTGCCGCAAGAGTATCATAAATGCAGGGGAAATTGCGGATGCTGTAACCAGTTTATTTGATTATGATTGTAAAGCAAGAGTATCATAAATGTTGGGGAAAATATGGACCCTGTAACTAGTTTATGGCTAGACAAGCTCTAGATCCGCTCACTCTGCATTTCTTGTAGTTTACATGGCATGCCTGTTTACAGTCATCCCCATGTATTGTGTGCAGATGAAGGCTTCCATTTGTTGTCAGACTTTTTCTTTGAGGAAGAAAAACCAAGTTAAGTCTTCTCTGATATCATTCGTGGCAATGCCTAAGTTGATGCTGATGAGATGTTTCTTTCCTCGTCGAACTTGTTTAGTCGATAAAGCTCCTATGTATGCACACCTGGCTCAGTTTAAGGGAGTATATTCGAGATTAAGGCAGATCTCTGGTTTGTATTGGCGAGTTTTTCAGGTTCATCAATGCTCTATGGTACAGAGACGGAAAACTGGTGAGAAAAAGATGGATGTAGCAGAAATGAGAATGCTTAGGTCGATGTGTGTAGTGATTAGAAAGGATAGAATTAGGAATGACTACATCAGAGGATCAACAAAGGTTTGGAGATATAAAAAAAGGGCAAGAAGGAAGATTGAGATAGTATGGACATCTACTGAGGAGGGAGGGGGATCATGTGGGGAGGTACACCATGGAAATTGAAGTTAAAGTTAGAAGAAGAAGGGGAAGACCAAAAAGGAGATGGAGGGATTGTGTACAGGAGGACTTGAGGGATAAGGGAATTGGTGAAGCACATGTGCAAGATAGAAATTGATGGAAAAGGCACTTTCGAAACGGCGACCAATGGGAATAAGCCGAAGAAGAAAGAGTGGAGCCTAGGGCTCCCCCAGTGATCGCCGCAAGCTTCCATGCACTGTCTCTCCTGTAGCCCTGCAGATGACATATGATGAATTTGACTTCAGAAAGGCTTGGGATCAACCTAGATGCCTATGCTTTCCCTCCGTTCACCCTTATTCGCCGGGTGATCAACCAAGTGTGGATTACACCAGGCCTCAGGCGTTGATGGCCTTAAGAAGAGTGGTATCTTGATTTGATAGCACTTATAGTCGAGGTCCTGAGATAACTAATTTCATGAAAGCTCTTCTCTGTCAGCTGCCCCTTCAGATACCATCAATCTAAGAAGTCTCTTGCACTTCACAGTTGCAGACTATTCAGCATCTTTTGAGTGAAAGGCATTTAAAGAGAGACAGCATAGATTTCTGGAATGTATGTCGGTCCTCTACAACAGTCTACCAAGGAAATTGTACCATGTTCTGCACTTACGATTGATGCCATAGAAAGGGTACTTCTCCATTTGGAGCATCTCTAGTACAGATCTTGAACTTCTTTGATTCCTACCCATGTTTGAGTTTATGGTAATGAAAAGCAGATGCCGCTGCTAAATCAGATATGAATTTACTATAATTTTGGTTTGAAACTCCCCCATCAAAGATTATGAAACCACAAAGTATTTCATAGTACTGTAACAAAATGGTGTACTATATAGACTAATGAATCAAAAAGTAATAAACTGAAAAAGTCAAACCAGTGCTCTTCCATGGGAATCATCAGATCAGAAAGTCGAAAGAACTGAAGTAAAATGACAGCAACATTGTATATTTATCATATGAGATTGACCCATGGGTTTTTAATGTGACACCATACGCAATAGTTTACTATGGCAAAGAGTGTGACATGATTTTAACCGTAAGACAAATATTGGGAATGTAGTATAGAATTTTATTGAATTTTAATGTTTTTAAGAGTCACATTTTGATATACTGTATAAGATTAAATTTTTATTTGCAATGTAGCAAATTTGTATAAAAAAATTATTGCTCATAATGTATATTTTTTATTATATTCCTTCCAAATTAATTTGGGCCAACTACTGTATGTAATAGCTGATTTCAACTAATAGGGCTGGATAATCCCCCAATCTCATGATAATAATCCTTGTCTTCCTTTGCCAAGAGAATCACCTATTAGTTGAGGTTGTAAATAGCTATTGCTTAGCCCAGAGCACAGTCTTTCTACTGAAGGGTATACCTTCCCTCATCACACGAGTTGCCAATGCTTGTGAGGAGCTTTGAGCAATCCATCCCACCCCTAGGATCTCAGGGCCCTTATTCTCAAGTCTTATGCGTTTCCCATACGTGCCTTTGAAAAAGTTGTCGGGCAGGGATCTCGCTTTCAAACCCAAAAATCGGTGAAGAGAGTAGATGAATTTCATGGTCTGCCTAAGTAATAACCCATGCTGAGAGTTGGAAGGAGGTCATAAGTTTTGTACCTTAGTTTGCAGCCAAAATCCGGACCCTGTCGATACACAAGTCCAGGTTCAAGACCTTCTTCATCCTCAATGCCAGTGTTTTTCAACCTTTTTGTGCCCATGGCCCATATTTGGCAATAGAATTTTAATATAGTTTTTTATTTTCTTTAATTTTTTTTTTAAGAAAACTTTTATTAGTTTTACATTATCATTTACAGAAATATTTCTTTAGAGCACTTCTTTAATTTACATTTCTATTACTGGAAGGAAATGTTGAACACTCCATTATTTGCATAATTGAATATTATGGATTATAATGATAACTCAAAATACTTTTTCACTTATGATAATAGCCACTGGCGTGCTTTTAATTAACAGTATTCTAAGTAAATTTAGGACATTGAAATAAAAACTAAGATTCCACTTTTTTACTTATGATGTTAAGGACTGGCGTGCATTTATAGTACAGTGGAACCTCTACATCCGAATGTATCTACATCCGAATTTTCCAACATCTGAAGTAAAATTCGAGCAAATTTTTGACTCTACACCCGAATTTTATTTCGACACATGAAGTAAGCAATTTTCGTCGTATGGTTGTATCCGAATTTTTCGACACGCGAAGTACAATTCGAACACGTTCCGACTCTACACCCGAATGTTTTTTTCGACACCCGAAGTAAACAATACTCGTACGCGTAGTCGGTGCTCATAGCCCCTGAAGTGTTTTTTATTTCCGCCGATAGAAGGCAGCACATCGACCTCGGAGGGATGCTCAATTAGGGGGTCTTGGGTCAGTCCTCTGTTCTCGTCGGCTTCTTGCAGTTGTGCTCTGTGCGTTCTGCTATTAACTCGTGATTTTTTACGTGCATCCTTTAACGGTAATTTACGTAAAGTATGGGTCCTAAAAGGCTTAGTTTTGCCAGTGGTAGTGGTAGTGGTGAGAAAAGGAAGAAGGAAATGCTTTCTTTAGAAATTAAGCAGGAAATTATTGAAAAACATGAGCGTGGCGTCCACGTGAGTGAACTTGCTAAACAGTATGGCCGTAATATGTCGACGATCTCGACAATCCTTAAACAGAAGGAAGCTATTAAAGCAGTGAAACCTTCTAAGGGGATCACCATAATTTCAAAACGCCGTAGCCCTATCATAGAAGAGATGGAACGACTTCTGCTAGTGTGGATAAAGGACAGAGAGATCGTTGGCGACACCATCACCGAGACCGTTATCTGCGAGAAGGCGCACGCCATCTTTACGGACTTGAAGGAGGAGAGCTCTGGGGGTGATGCTGGGGAGAATTCAACCGAGCCTTCCTCAGATGATTTCAAGGCATCTCGTGGCTGGTTCGAGAAATTTAAGAAACGGTCTGGGATTCATTCAGTTGTTTGCCACGGAGAGGCTGCTAGTGCGGACACAAAGGCTGCAGCTGACTTTGTCAAGAACTTTGAAAAGATCGTGCAGGAA
Organism: Palaemon carinicauda; assembly: GCF_036898095.1. Lineage (NCBI taxonomy): Eukaryota > Metazoa > Arthropoda > Malacostraca > Decapoda > Palaemonidae > Palaemon > Palaemon carinicauda. The sequence continues at coordinate 51,930,500 of NC_090743.1, forward strand.
GAAGGCCACGTAGAGCAGCAGGTGTTTAATTGTGATGAAACCGGGCTGTTTTGGAAGATGCCGCCGAGTCGAACCTACATCACTGCCGAAGAGAAGAAATTACCTGGGCATAAGCCAATGAAGGATCGGTTGACTCTTGCCCTATGTGCCAACGCTAGCAGGGACTTTAAAGTCAAGCCCTTACTGGTTTACCATTCAGCGAACCCTAGGGCCTTTAAAGCACACAACGTCGATAAGGATCAGCTTCATGTTTTCTGGCGATCCAACTCGAAGGCCTGGGTCACTAGGCAATTCTTTGTGCAATGGGTTAACCAAGTTTTCGGCCCTTCTGTGAAGAAGTATCTTCATGAACAGAAATTGCCTTTAAAGTGCCTGCTATGCCTTGACAATGCACCCGCTCACCCCCCCCCCCCCCCGGACTTGAAGATGATATCTTCGATGAATTCAAGTTCATAAAGGTGCTGTATCATCCACCGAATACCACCTCTATCCTCCAGCCCATGGACTAGCAAGTCATCTCTAATTTTAAGAAGCTGTACACTAAGCACTTATTTAAGCAGTGCTTTAATGTCACGCAAAGCACCAACTTAACTTTGCGTGAATTTTGGAGGGGCCACTTCAACATCGTGCACTGCTTGAAGATCATAGATCAGGCTTGGGTGGGATTAACTCGACGGACCCTCAATTCTGCCTGGAAGAAGCTGTGGCCTGATGCAGTTTCTCCCCGAGATTTCGAGGGTTTTGACCCCGAACCTGATCCCGTGGTCGGTGCAGCGGAAGCCGTAGAGGAAATCGTCTCCCTTGGCAAGTCCATGGGTCTGGAGGTCAACGCAGATGACGTTACGGAACTCGTCGCCGAACATCACGACGAACTTACCACGGATGAGCTCAAGGAACTCCATGCTATGTCGTAGCACATGAGTGATGACGAGGAAGGGAGCGAGGAGGTAGAACATGTGTTAGGTTCGGCGCAAATAAAAGAGGTGTTAGGAAAATATCAAGACGTGGTCGACTTCATCGACAAATACCATCCAAAGAAATTGCAGATTTGTCGTCTAGTTTCTCAATTCGATGATGTTTGCCTAACTCACTTTCGAAACATTCTGAAAAGCTGTACCAAGCAATTATCTATCGATAATTTCTTTAAAAAACTGCGAAGCGAACTCGTGATGAAGAGGATGTAAGTGATTCGAAGAAACCGGCAAAGAGTGAAGCGGAAGAAAGTGAAACAAAGAAAACGGAAAAGAGTGAAGCGAAAGAAATTCAGTCAATTTTAAATGTACGTAATCATCAAAAAGAAAAAAAGAAAATGTAAAAAAAAATATAAAATATAAAAATAAAAAAAAATAAGCTAAGTTATGTTAAAGTTCACTTAGTGTAAGTTAGAATAAGTTACGGTAGTGTACGTTTATCGTAGTTAACCTCTCTACCTCCTCGCCGCCCGTCCGTCTCCTCTCTGCGTAGCAAGACTAACAACACCTGCGCTGGAGTTTCTAAGGTAAAGTGACGCTAAAAACCTGTTTCTTATTTATCATTTTTTGCTAATTCTTCTTATTTACATGTCTATTCTTCTTATTTACATGTCTATTATCTAATTTAGTGTTCATTATTCTCGTGGGAAAATTATGTGTAGTATAGGTTTTTGGGCTCAACCACAGATTAATCATATTTCAATGTATTCTTATGGGAAAATTCGTTTCGACATCCGAACAATTTCTACATCTGAAGTTGGTTCAGGAATGGATTAAATTTTATGTAGAGGTACCACTGTAAATAGAATTTATCTATTTGTATTGTAATAAAAACTATTACACTTGTACAGTAATTATAGAAATAAAAGTAATAGTACTTTATTGTTGTCATATAAAATGCTGCATTTGATAGCTAGTGTGATGGTTGTGCTTGCTTTTTAACTGCGTTCATTAATTTGTGGGACAGTTTTAGATAATGCACATCTTATATCATGCTCCACCTCCAAGCAATATCTTGTTTTTGTTTTTATTTGTAATAAGTCAGAAAACCTGGATTTACACAGGCAAATAGAGGTAAAATGTAGAAGGGCTTTTAGTCCAAGCTTCCCAATTTTTGGATATGATACACTTGCGTGTAACCAGAATTCCTGTATAGAATGTTCTTTAGAAAAAAAAAAATACTTGATACTTGAACTTCATTTCTAGAAATTCATCTTGGTCAGATTCGGGAATAATATCTGGTTTGGCATTAAAAGGGTTTGTCCCAAATGAATGATCTATTTCTTCAAGATCAGGAAAGTACAGTACTGTACATGGAAAATTCTTGGCACAAATTACGAAGGTGACAGATTGGAAGCAAGATTTTGTTTCTTCTTCTCTTCCTTCAGCCACTTTACAAAGCTTCTCTAACATAGCAAAATTACCGGAGCTAACTTTCGTAGACCAGTTCTTCATTTTAGCAACAAAAGCACGCAGTGTTTTAACAAAGTGAATTACTGTTGTGTCTTTACCCTGAAGCTTTAGATTGATTTTGTTAAGATGGTCAAATATGTCAGCTAAATAGGCTAAATGTGGTTCCCAAAGTGTATCATAGAAAAAATTAGGCTCCTTATCTTGCATATCCAACCTTATCTTAATCTTTAGCTCTTCTCTAAGTTCAAAAACTCTGTTCAGGACATATGCCCCTGGATAGCTGTTGAACTTTAGTGTAGAAAAGCAGTTGATGCTCGTAATCTAAATCTTTGCACGAGGGTTTGAAAAGATGAGTGTTCACAGGCATAGATTTTATATTAATTGACTATCTTTATAGCATCTAAGATGGCTTCAATTTCCCTATGGAGTGTTCTAGATGTAATTGCCTGTTGATCGATCATGCATTGAGTCACTGTAACCTCAGGAGCAATCTCTCTAATTAGATGCAAAACACAATTTTGAACCTGACATGGCAGGTGCCCCTCCCTATCAGTACACACTGCACACATCATTATTACAGTATTATTATTATTACTACTAGCCAAGCTGGACTCTCATAGTTAAAGTTGATTTCATTGTTGATGTGGAATTTTACTCTTAAATACGCTATTTAGTATGAACTTATGTTAATAAGATGTAAGGTTGATATCGTTTTGTAACATTTATTATCAAACACTGTATTTAGGGCTATAAATATGCTTAAAAAGACAATAGATTTGATACATTTTGTAGTGCTTGACTCGCAGACTTTAAACAGCTTCGCAGATACAGAAAATTTATTTTTGAAAAAAAGCGACCGCAAAAATGGGGAATCGTATCATCCGAACACGCATAATTCGTGACTACTGTATATGTATATACATACATTCATACATTCTCTCTCTCTCTCTCTCTCTCTCTCTCTCTCTCTCTCTCTCTCTCTCTCTCTCTCTCTCTCTCTCTCTCTCTCTCTCTCTCTCTCTCTCTCTCTCTCTCTCTCTCTCTCTCTCTCTCTCTCTCTCATTGTTTTAAATATGCTCGTGTTATGGCCCTCTTCAGAATGCGCCAGGGCCCACGTTGAAAACCACTGCTCTACGAGAAGTGTCGAGTAGTAATCAAGAGGAGATACTTCAGTGTCTCATGAGGACTCTGCAGTATAACCTGAAGAATAGTTGACTCTTGAGTGTCAACAACTTCTAGCAAAACCAATAGAGGAATTGAAGAACAAACTTTATGGGTTCCTGAGACAATTCGTAGAGCGTACACTTTAGCTGCTGAGAGGGTCGAGGTACCAGCTCGAACAAGAGCGCACAAAGTATAGGGTATAGATCCTATCTTAGCCATCAAGAAGAATCTTGCAGTCAGCTTGGTGATGAAAGCATGAGTTTGGAAGTACATAACCTTTACTGGTTTCTATTTAAAGGAGTACAGTATACCTAAAAGTTCTTCAACACTTTAGTTCTTTGGCCAGTGTTGGCTGCTCTGGTATTTGTGTAGCCATTTCAGTTCCCATACAATAGGAAGACTTTTCTATGATATTTCAATATGATTTTGGATGAAAGTTAGAATGACTAGCTTTCCTGTTGCTTTTTTCTTTATTCCCAATTGGGGTGAAGTGGTTTTATCACTACATAGTGGATCAAACATAATGTTCATAAGCTATGTTTTGAGCATCATTGTTGCTAAACTAGATCTATTAGAAGTAGTTCTCCCCTATCCTCTCTTCGTGAGGTCGAGAGTGGTGGAATGAATACCAAACCCACAGGCCCGCATTCGTTAGGTATGTCAATCCCCACTGCATCAAAGGAGAGAAAGATAAAGGCCAAGCCCTGTTAGCCTACACATTCCTATATGGACAGATTTGTGGGTTTGCTAAAGTAATATCCTTCGCTCCTGTATGGGATCTAGGAAACGGGCATATTCCAGGGAAAAGAAAAGAAATTACCAGTTCAGTTTTAGGAGCACTTACTAACCATCAGGTGAGTTTTCCTATTTTAATGGACAAAAGGTTTGTATACACATAGGAGCAAATAGCAAATTTTAAAAGTAATTTTTATTTTCTTTAGATATACAAATCTGAGTCCTAAAGTTGAACCTCCCACCTCAACCACCTCTCTCAGTCCTTAGTTGAAGGTCAAAAGTGAAGACACTTCCACAGGAAAGTGGAAAGAGCTCATCACCTGTCGTTAATTACCTTGTTAATGAATTCGTCGGCCATTCCAGCTCTGCTAAAAACATTCTATATTTCAAAGGACCTAGGTTTGTATGGCTTGGAAAGATACAAATTACCTTTAGGATTTGATATATTTATTGTTGGTAATGCACTACGTTCTCTGGTGGGTTGTTGGCGTATGCTGTAGTGCTGTACAGTATTTTTCATTTGTATCTCACGGTTAAAACTTGCCGGTAACAGTTAAATTTGAATCTTGATTTTATTTCTTTTTTTTTCTTGTATTTGTGGTTAAAGTTAATTGTCTTCCCCAATTCTATCTCTTTCTCTCTCCCCCCAAGCCACCACGACCTCATCTTCCTCCACCTCTCCTGGGAATGGAGGCTCAGGGAGTACCAAAGGTAATGGTGATGTCCCCCGACAGCATTGCAGCCTGTCTCCAGCTTAAGTCCTGAATGCTATCCCTGTGTCCCTCTTTTCTCCCTGTGAATGTCGCAGTGTCGAACCGTCACTTAACGATTAATGTAATCCCAGCATTTCCCCTTGCGCACCTCTCCACTCGGATTATGTGCTCTTGACGCAAAACTAGCGCCCTCTGGTGCTCTTGACTAATAAGAAAGTAATGCCTTAGTTGTACTATTTGTTAAATTGAAAATTTTTTCAGGTATGATATTTTGAGGTACTGTTTGCCCGTCTCGTCATAACAATCCTTTCTTGGGTAGTCTAGGTATCCGAACAACTGTTGCTGCATGAAGGTTCATAGCAGTATGCTTGGAAAGGTCTTAACTGCATGTTTGCACATTTATATTATTTACTGTTCTTGTACAATAACTGCATGGTTCATTAGAGTATATGGTAATACTTGGTGAATGTTATGTATATGTATTGATAAATTTGAGGTAAATCTTATGTAAATATTTTTATTCGTTTACCTAGACAGTGACTTGGGTTTAATTACATTGTGAGATTTATGTACTGGCTAGTGAGATGCAAGGTAAATGAAACTAAGATATATAGTGTTTTGATTTCCGTTTTAATCTTGTCTATTTTGATGTAAATTACTGTGAAAACTATTTTAAAGCATGTAATAATGATTCTAGAATAGCAATCAAGGTTTCAACAGATTCATCTTGGAAGATTAGCAACTGTTGCACAGTAGAAGTCTCGTTATTTGGCTTCCTTACTGCTGAACCCATATAGAAAAATTTTGATCCCTTATAGTTCTTAAAAATTTTTTGGCAATCAACTATAAGGAATTGCTATCAGCAAATATGAATCCCAATGCCAAAATACTGTTACCACTGTTTATTCTTATCAGTTTTAAGATTCCAAGCATAAAATCATATATAACTCCATCCCAGAACAATACCAAGAAAAATATTAGTAGTAGCGTCCCTACACTGCCAGATCTTAACTTGTGATATATGACCACAGGTAACACTGCCATGCGCACTGATGTTATGAGCAAAGTGATGTGTTACCTTGGTCCAATTCAAGCAGTTATTTTTTAGGTACTGTACAAGAAGTTGTCAATCTAGTCACAAATCCTAAGAAAAAACTGTTTCTCCAGACAGCTTACATTCTGTACATCAGGATCTTGGAAGTAACAAAAAAGGAAATTTTGTAGGGGTCCACCTGTCTATATTTTGCAGATTTATGACTACACTAATAAACTCAAATAATTAATAATTAGGTTGAGAAATATAAAAATTAACTTGTGTAAATCCTTAAAGTGTGAGCATACTAGGAATTAATCACACTGCTACAAAATGATAAGTTACTTTAGACAATAGCATTTAGGAGTAGTGTATAAGGGATGTGTTTGGCAATCACAAACTTCCGGTTTGCTTAACAAGCTTTATTTTTTAAGCTGATCTGTAATGTATAGAGGCCCTTCCATTGATGTGCAGGAGGAATACTAATCCAAATGAAACTTGAGAGTTCTGTCATAAAGTCTAAACAATAGATATTGATAGTTTGAAGGAAGGGCCAGGCAGTGGCTGCTGGTAACTCCACAGGCAGATTGATATGCTCTCCAAAAACCTCCATCCCTAACTTACAAGGATGGTGAGTATTCCGATACTACTAAGACTACCAAACTTATCTCCTTATTGTATCCATTCACAGAATGTCCCATTCAAGGATAGCACCCAACCTTGGCTTTCAGGGGACAGTTTGAAAATTTCTCTTAAGGGGACTGTCCTCCGTGGTGTTTTGACATAACTTTCAGAAATCGAAAATCGTTTTATTGCTTCTATGTATGCGTAAACATATCGTACATGCTCCCCAGAAGTTTCAGCCAATTATTTTCACAAATAATGAAGATATAACAGTCTAAATGATGACGTCATCCTTACTGTGTCATTTGCATGACTGAGTTTGACAAAATCGTGTTTGTGTGTTATTTTTGCATATTTATAGCGAATTTTCACTTTTGTTTCGAGATATCGTACGTCTGGCAGAAATGGAAGGCATTAGTAGAGTGCAGTTATCATTATTATTATTATTATTTGTCAAGCTTCAACCCCAGTTGGAAAAGCAAGATGCTATAAGCCCAGGGGCTCCAAGAGGGAAAATAGCCCAGCGAGGAAAGGAAACAAGGAAAAAAATTAATTGTTTTAAAAACTGCAACAATATTAAAACAAATATTTCCTATATAAACTATAAAAACTTTAACAAAATAAGAGGAGGAGAAACAAGAGGGAACAGTGTGCCCGAGTGTACCCTCAAGCAAGAACAGAAGCCAAAGTTTCCTAAGATGTATAGAAGTTATAATGCATGCGTTTGTTTACTTGAAGTTCGTATGTACATTGTGTTTTCACAACGTCCTCGGGAACTTTATAGCAAGGCCAATCTTACCTAAGGTCATAAAAAGAACAAATAGTCAATAATTTTTACAAACAATGAAGATATAGCGGTCTTTAAATGATGACGTCATCCTTACTGCGTCGTCTGCATGACTGAGTTTGACAGACTCGTAGTTCTCTCTCTCTCTGTCTCTCTGTCTGTCTGTCTCTCTCTCTCTCTCTCTCTCTCTCTCTCTCGAATTATCCATTTATACAAATACTATAATAACAATGTTCAACTCTCATAGAATCAAATAATGGTTGATCTCTCTCTCTCTCTCTCTCCTCTCTCTCTCTCTCTCTCTCTCTCTCTCTCTCTCTCTCTCTCTCTCTCTCTCTCGAAATATCGTACCTTGGGCAGAAATAAAAGGCATTGGTAGAGGGGAGGTAAATGAAAACTACCAGCTACAAGAACATCAGCAAAGTTTCCAAAGACATTTAGAAATTATAATGCATGTGTTTATTTACTTGAAGTTCGTATGTAGATTGTGCTTTCACAACATCCTCTGGAATTTTATAGCAATGCCAATGTTACGTAAGGTGATAGAAAGAACAAAAAGTAAGTGGAGAACAAGAAAAAAGAACCAAGAAAGAGGGAAACATGAATGAGAGTACAAAGCTGAAACCTGCTAACTAAAACACTGGCAACAATGAGAGATCGCTGGCAACTCGAACATAGGAATAGTAAACTGAGGGTTCAAATACCTCGTTTGGGGTGCTTTTATACATACATACATATACCAAGGTACTTCCCCCAATTTGGGGGGGGGGGGTAGCCGACATCAACAAATGAAACAAAACAAAAAGGAAAAGTTATCATAATAATATCCTCTTGATTTCTTTAAGAAAAGAAGCGAAAATTTGTTGCAAATCTTTGGAGCTCATAACTCTAAAACATACTTATTCACACTTAGGTACATTTTTCTCACTTATTTGTTGTTCGATATTAGAGAGAAAGATATCATTGAAAAGAAGAATAAAAATCCCACAATTCTGTCAGGCAAAATTTTGATTTTCTTTTTATATTTTTTTTTCAGGATTATTTTCCATCTAGACGAGAGAAAAAAAAATAAAAATTCATTTAAAAAAAAAAAAACAGAAAGGAAAGTCAAAATTCTGTCTGACAGAATTGTTCGGTTGATAGAGTAGTTTTTATGGTATAAGTTTTAATACAATTTGTATTATAGTTGTGGGGAAAAATGTACCTAAATTTTTTTTTC
>NC_090743.1:51939658-51959658 GCF_036898095.1 Palaemon carinicauda
CCTAAATTTTTTTTTTTAAATCATGATTTTTGCTAATAAATCCAAAAGTTTTTGATCAAATGACTTGAAAGTTTTATATGATGGTGTTATATATGCCAAAACATATATAGAAATTATGTAATTTGGAACATTAGAAAAAAAATGGCGGATGGTCCCCTTAACAAAGGTAAAACTGCCTAATACTAGACAATGTTCTTTATCTAGGGAAATCAATAGCAGGAACCAGTATCACAAGTATTTAATGGGCCTTAAGTTGTCAAAAACAAACTCCACTTTATAATAATTCCTGCTAAAAAACTTGTTTCATGTTGATTTTGCAAGAGAAATTGCATTGGGGTTCAAAAGTTTTCTTGGAATCTCCTGAATAGCTATTACCAAAGTTGACCTGGTTAAGCTCACTGGGTTATATCAAAAGTTACATAGAAAATAATTTATTCAAAGGGCACCAACTTGTTACTGTGCTTTTTCTCTATCCTGTACTATCAACCATAAAAGAAAGGATGCCCTTCTGAGAATGGGTATTTGTTATGATGTAGATAAAACATAAATGTTGAGTTTATGACGTCTTCTTAACGGTAAGTCTGACAGTGCTGGGATATATTTTATTCCTTGAAAAGGTGTTTGTTCTAGCGCCATGTACAAACCTTCCACTCTTTACTTAGTATTTATTTTGGCAAAGCTGAAACTAGCTGATAAAGACTTTTAGCAAGGTTTAACTACCCTGCGTTAGTTAGCAATGGGAGGAGCAGGGTAGACTAGCCCCCACTCACACCAGCACTAGCGACTAAGTGTCATTTTTATTTCGGCTCGGTAGAGTAAAGACACAGTCTTTCTCTCCCACCAAAACCTTTTAACTGGTTTACATTTAAAAGCAGGTGGCCTAAAGCTTAACGAAAAGTCTTTTTTCTTTCAGAGCTGCCTTCCTTGGGACTCACGAGTTCCCCATGGAAGGCAAGGTAGCATTAGGTTTTTGGCTTCAGCTTTTGTTTGCCCCTTCATTCGCTCTGCTACGGCGGGTGGGTGTGGACAGTTGCTGACAAGAACTTTGAGTGACTTGTTTTATAACTCCTTTGGGGTAAACTCAAAAACGATGTTCGGCTACGTTTTATAGGCACACATGATGTTGACCTTTAACTTGAGCTCAACTCATTGAAGGGAAGCACAGTGCTGCCCGGAGGTTCGCCCTAGGTGTTAGAGAACTTTCCCTTCCGAGAAAGAGTCCCTCCACCAGCCGTAGTCCAGCAACCTTCCCGCTTGCGGGGAGAATTGCCGAAAACAGCAACAGATGTTGGCCGTTTTTCCTATCCACAGGAAAGACTTCCTTCATCTGTGTGGTTTTCCTCCGTTGGGCATTGGATTCGTCCCTGCCCTGCCCTTGTTCTTTGGAGCTCTTGTCAATGAAGGAGTTAAGTGATTGCTTGCAGTTCCTACTCATTGCCTCCCGACACTCAAGGTACAAAACGAGTTTCATTGCAATTTCTCTCTGGGGTCTTTGCTGCAGATGTTGCTGACTGCTGGATGCTTGTGGCCACCTCGTCTCCCATCGACGAGTCTTGTAAGCTTTAACTCTTTGGGGTTATTGCCGACATAGCGCCTCTTGGGCCACAACAAGCTTTGTGAGACCAAGCCCTTTGGGACCTGTGCATCATGTCCAGGACAGCCTTTTTCGTTCCCCTTCAAGGGGACAACATAAGGCTACTCAACTCCCTGTGAGGGATAAGATGAGCATGAGTACTTTACAAAGACCTTGGTTTTGCAGAGCAGTCATGCACAGTGTTTTGCACCCATCTACTGAGCTCTAGCAAGGTGGGTCGCTGAGTTCATCAGCCTGACGAAAGTCTGCAAGTGTCCTTAGTACCCATTACGGGCTTGCAAGAACCTACTCAATAGCGTGCGCTACTTCGGTAGCACATAGAGCTACAGGTTACTGTTACCACAAGTGAGTGCTACTTCAGCAGCGCACACTTTCTCTCATCACCTAGCTCTAGCCTTACTAGAAAAATTCACAGCTCTGTTCGCCAGCATTCGTTGATTTTCGCTTGCATTCGCAAGCACTTGGCAGCATTCGCTGATTCTCACTAGCATTTGTGAGTGCTTGCCACCATTCGCTAATTCTCGCTAGCGTTCTTGAGCGCTTGCCAGCATTCACTGGTAAGCCTATAATATGAACCTATCTGGTGTTTGGGTTCTTGGCGCTCTGGGCCAACAAACCCTTACACCCTGTACATTCAAGACTACAATTCTCCATGAGGAAATTGTCTTTGCTGAGGAGGGTTACTAGACTGCAGGCTTTCTTTAAAACTCCATGTAAAGCTGAAATTAACTCCCTGGTGGCGCATGTGCTCCTGCCAAGACAAAACCTCAGGATTATTGTTAAAAATAGGGTTTACTGATAATCAATTGCATCCGTGGCATACCATTGGGCACAAGTAGTTCTCGTTAGACGCCTAGTTTCAGGAAGCATAATCCTTTTGGGGTTATTTTCTTGGGCCTCGTTTCCCTCACGTAAAGGAGAGCTCTTCGGAGCACTTGCACAACGAGCTGGTGAAGCATACCATTCCTCAAAGTAGTGGTCTTGATCCATTACTTTTCATACTATATACACATGACATGTGGTTTGGTCTAAAAAACAAGCTTGTTGCATATGCAGATGATGCTACTCTCTTTGCATCAATTCCATCTCTGAATGTAGATCTGGAGGCTGCTGAATCCCTTAATAGAAGTCTTGCCAAAATTAGTGCATGGTGCAAATTGTGGGGTATGAAGTTGAATCCTAACAAAACTCGAAGTATGATTGTAATTATGTCAAGGACCGTGGCTCCTCAACATCTGGATCTCTGCATTGATAATGTTTCTTTAACTTTGTAAAACTCTTTTTAAAATTTTAGGTGTGATTCTCAACAGCAAATTTACTTTTGAGAAACACATTAGGTCTGTGTCTTCTTCAATTGCACAAAAGATTGGCTTACTGAGAAAGGGTTTTTGATATTTTTTGTGATCAATCTATTCTGAAGAAGTGTTTTGATTCTTTAATTTTACCTTGTTTCGAATATTGTTCTCCTGTCTGGTCTTCAGCTTGTTTCTCATCTTAATTTGTTTGACAGGAACTTAGGGTTTATTAGATTTCTTATTCCTGATCTAGATATTAATCTTTGGCTCCGCCGTTCAATTAGATTTTTTTATAACTCTGACCATCCTTTACATTCAGATCTTCCTGGACAGTTCCATTCGGTTCGTAATACTAGGTATGCAGTTAATTATAGTCAGGCCTTTTCCATCATGAGTCTCAATACTACACTACTCTAGAAGTTGTATTCCATCTGTGACCAAGTTGTGGAATGAACTTCCTAATTGGGTAGTTGTATCAGTAGAATTTCAAAAGTTCAAAGTTGCAGCAGATGTTTTTATATTGAACAGGTTTACTCAAGTCCTTTTATAGTTTATATATATCAAATACAGGTATCTGTTTTATTGTTGTTAATGTTTTTAAAGTATTTTATTTTAATTTTTCATTATTTCTTATATCGTTTTATTTCCTTATTTCCTTTCCTCACTGGGCTATTTTTCCCTGTTGGAGCCCTTGGGCTTATAGCATCGTGCTTTTCCAACTAGGGTTGTAACTTAGATAGTAATAATAATAAAAGTAATTGCAAGGTTGTTTTTTGCAAGCCTCTTGTCCCAAGGGAATAGTGTTAGCTTTTGCTTATGTTTTTTTGAACGATGTGAAAAAAAGACCTTTTAGGAAAAATAAAAATTTTGTATATAGTACTGTACTAGAAAATTGTTTAGCTGTGATTATTTGTTTAATGTTTTTTTTTTATTTATATTAACTTGTGCTCTTGTCCATCCCCATTGCCCAAAAACTTAGCAGGTAGCTGGCAGCAATCCCTACACCGGTAGAGTTTTAGATTTAGAAAGACTAAGAATCCTGCCAATGTCAGAGCACCCTTTTGAGGCACTTAATTTCATCTGCTGATGTAAACAGATGACTCCCTCATCTTCTAGACTACATTTGTGGGTGTCTATTTGTAATGTGATTTCTTTTGTGTTGTAGTCTTATCACTGACAGTTGTGTTTAGTGATACTGAATACTTCACAAACATTAAGTGGACCTTTTCAGTGAAAATGGCTCTGCATCACAAACTTAATTGTCTTATTAAACTCGACTCAAAGTACTTTCTGAGCACATCTGCTACTGTGTAGCTACTAGTTTGTTCACTTTTTAAGTATGCAGCCCTGTTAAAAGCTGCATACAGAACCATCCACATTCGATATTCCTTTATTGGATAACCAGTTGTAACTTCATTTTAGTACTGTCCAGAAGTTAGCGTTCGTAAGTAGATTGTTATCTTTAGATTTATCGCTGATTAAGAGACTAGTAGTTTTATTGATATGGGAGTGTCCAACATGTGAATGGTTATTTTTCTCAAATCAATCCATTTTAGACTAGTTGTTGCTGATCAAATCTCGATCAGTATTGCAGGCCTGTATTTTGTCATCATTCAACCTTTATTTTTTCATGTTTGAAATAAATGGTTTTTTTTTAATACAATTCCTCCCATACGGTATCTTATCTATTAGCCGGTAATTAATTTTTTTGGGGGGTTCATTTTTTTTCTCTTAAATGTTTCTAAGGGTCACTTAAACTTGAAATGAAGAAACATCTTACTTAGAAAGTATACTGCTCCTCTTTATTTAGGACTCGATGCAGAGTACAGCTCGAAGAGAGCCGGCATACTTGAGATAGAACATGTAGGAAGTTCCAATGTTCTACCTGGGTCCCCTTGCCCAGTATAAAATCAAGGGGTGGTGCCCAGTGCTCAATTCATTCTTGATTGTTTACCTTTTGGCCAGATCTCTGGGTACTCCACCATATCTTTTGTGTATTGAGAAGTTGGGGTGTGGTCGGCATTCGAACACTAGGCAGTCAGCGTGCTAAGTCAGGCCACAGTCTGCAAACCACTAAACAGTAACAAGCCCCACCCACAAGGCGGCCAGGCAAACGTTGTCAGCTTCTCATTACATTTACGAATGTTAGCCCACAAGGCATACAGGCAAACCTTGAATACCGGCATAGGTATGAATGTAGGCTATGCTAGCTGTGTGTTAAAAATGCAACAACTAGTCGACGATCAAATGTTTTGGCAATAATGTTGCGATTCGTGGCACATACATTATTCCTGCATGCGGGCTAAGGCTCGTTTTAAAACGCTTACCCTGAGGCCAAGTAGTTACGAATGTGCGACTGCATGTGGGAAATCTCTAGTGCGAACAAGTGAACTTTCTGCAGCCAAGGGCTATAGATCATCTTACTGTTAGAACTTTGTTCTAATAAATCGTTAGTTTTGATGGCTATATTCCTAACGGGAAGTCAGGTCATGCATTACCCTCCTACCCTTCCGTAACCAGACATAGGTGGTCTACCTTCAAATAGACTCTTCCTTCATGCCGGGCAATCCCTTCCTAGCTTTCCGATTGGCCCTCTTTAGTTGTTTTCAATCCTTAGACTCGAAACTTCACATCAGCTTCGGAACTTATTCTGGATTTATGGAAACGAAGAAATGCAATCGTTTTCACAGTAGGAACATGATGATCTCGATAGTGAACTTTAATCAACATTCTCCAACTGTGTTCCGGACACAATGAATAATTCTGGCTTCGCCCATATGTTTGTCCCGCCTCCCTAGTCTGTCACTGGTTCGTAGTGTCCGGTCTTTTGTCTGACAGCGATTGCCAAGGAGATTCGGTTTAATAACATCTCCCTCCACCTCCAGGGAATACTGGCTACCCTTGTATTACCGATCTGTAACCATACTTACTCGACTAACTCCCACTGGATTGGAGGCAGTTGGAAGCTAGGTTCTCCTATCCCTACACAGCAGTTGCATGCAACTGGTTGCATGTCTTGACATCAAACAACATCTCAATGTTTACTTGCTAGGCAATCTCTCAGCACCTTGGGATTAACCGAGGAGAATTGACCTCTCTCTTGAGGGTTAAGGTTTCTTGCTCCACTCAGTGGAACTTGCTATCCTTTAGGGGAACAACAATAGTCACAATCCATGGGAGTAGTTGGCTACCCTACGGGGCAATTGGTTGAACAGGTAGCCCAGAGCCCATCCCATTTTCACAGATAGGGTGGCATCAGGACATCAGAAGTCTGCTCCAAGAATTTGATGATAGCGTTTATCTTGAGCCAGGCTGCAGGCAGTGTTGGCTACTTCTCGTCACGAGCAGGAAGGGCTGACTGCTTCATTTTGTGTCCTCTTCTCAGCCATAACAGGATTTTGGAGAAAGGCATTTGAAGTCTTTTGGAAACTATCTCTATCAGACTTTTGGTCTTCTCTGCTTCTTATCTCGTCAGGACTAGGTTCTCATCTACTTCGGACATAGTTCCTCTCTGTCTTACGTCCTGTCCTATCTCTCTTGGCCAATCTCTTCTTGAAGTTTATATACCCATGTATGGGTAGAGTTAATTACAGTGGGCAATAGTCTTTGCCACATAGGTGTTTTTTTTTAAATTCTGCGTCTTGATTGGCCTCCTCAAAAAAGCCCACTTCGATGTCCCCTTCCTCCAGGCAAGGTGGAGTTGGGCAATGTTTAGATTTAGCTGGGCTCAGGTCAGCTGCATGCTCATCTATACTAATCACAGAAATTTTCTATTTCTAGTACTGATTAGCCAGGCCGTCATCCTACGAGGATAACAAGGTGTCAGGGTCCCTCTCAAACAGCTCGTACGAAGCGCAAGAGGCCACCCTGGGCCAATAACCAGCCAGTTGGTTTGAGGACTTCCACCCACATATAGGCAAGTCTCTTAACTAAAGAGCGAAAGATTTTTTATTTGGCTTTGGAACAAATAACAAATTTGGAAGTAATTTGTAATTTTTCCTAGCTATACAAACCAGGAGCTCTTTATACATACTGGTCCCGCCAACACCTACCCCCAGAAAGCCCTGCCGCAATTGCAAAGTGATGGTTAGTTACTATTTGTAGTGTGAGTGGGGTCTATCCTACCCCGCTCCTCCCCCTTGGTATCTAGCGGGGGTAGTTACACCTTGCTAAAAAGCTTTATCAGCTAGTTTCAGCTTCAGTGAAATAAATACTCCTTAGTAAAGAGCTCCAAGTTTGTATGGCTAGGAAAAATACAAAATTACAGTACTTCTAAATTAGTTAATTAGGAGTAGAATGTACCATAGGAGGTCCTTTCAACTTCTTGGAAATGTCCATACCCTTTTGTTGAATATAGATCACTTAATAGCATCTTTAAGATTTATTTTATTGTTGGCTATCAGACTGGTTGGTTATTAGAAGTCCCATGTTTACCTCTTTTATCTTTTAATGGGTAAACAACAGGTTTTAAATTGTAAGACTATCATGATAATTATTATGGTGACTTTTGTTTCTTCAGAAACAAAAACCCACGTAACTCTTCCTCTCACTCTCATTGACTTAGAGGTAATCTTAATGAAGTAGACCAAATACTGAAGAGAGCAGGTAATTTGCTCATAGATGATTTTACAGCTTTTACTGTAAAATGCAGGTGAGCACGAGCAAGTCTATATTGTCAAAAAGGAAAGTTGATATACTTTTATTTTTGGTCTCATCACAACTAGGAAGTACTTTACTAATTTATTCATACCTGAGAATCACTGTGATTTATTTGATGGGATTTTCCAAAGGTTAATTAATCTACCCATTTGAAGATAGAAAGACATTTTGTCTCCTTGGGAACGAACGAATTGACTGGTACCATCCTTGTTGTTGAGAGAATTGACATAATAATGTCCTTATTACTGCTCTCTCATTTTGAGGGCTGTACTTAATAGAGTAGAACTGCATGAAATGTATGTGAGCTTTGAGCAATTAAAGCTAAGAATGTTACTAATTGTATCTTGGTATCTTTTTTTTTTTTTTTTTTTTTTTTTTTTTTTTTTTTAGAAACATGTATGTAATTTGCTATGTACGTACTATCCAATATGTCTTTTTATGGGTTTTCTGGATGCAGATTAAACATAATGGACACACATCTTTGAGCAGAATTGCCTTAAATGAAATTCACATTATTGTGATATGCCAATTGAAAAATCTGATCTGTGTGTGTGTGTGTGTGTGCAATAATTGCTCTTAGGTTTATTGTAGGTTAGTGCAAGTATGTTTCTCTTGTCTCTCACATTATGAACAACCTTTAAACAAACATTTTAAGAGCACTGGTCGTTACCTGTTGTTTCTGTAAATGTCATCTTTGTCTTGACATCCTTTCAACAGGCGGCTTGTCTTTATTAAAGGTAATTTTAAGAGACATTTAATGAATCTTCTTATAGAAATTTTCTACAGTACGGGAGTGGCCCCCCAAATATTACTGTATCTAGCCAAATGCAGTTCAGTGTTTTAGGATTATTGAATTATCTCTTTTGTTGCTGATTTGCAACCTTGCTTGGCTGTTACTTTCATAGCATGCTGATCTTGTCTGTGTGGAATAAGGTGACCTTTTATCCCACTAGAAGTATTTACCAGCTTTGGTTACCCTTTTGGCTTTTATTTATAAAATAACCTACTTGGTGGTGTATTTCTGTTGATATGTTTCAGGTTAGCAAGGTAGCCTATTGAATTATGGTTGCCAATGCTAAGAAATTGATGTTTTATAGAAATTATGGTTTAATATTTTTTTATATTCTGCTATTTTAATTATTTTCAGATAACTGCACTGCCCCCTTTAGATAGGCTAGATGTTGAACCTTAAATCCGTATTTGGAATTTATTTTTATTTTATTTTGCAGTTTGTTTGGAAACATTGAAATCTTGTATTTACATTTCGAGATGAGATTCTTTTACTTTGTATGAATATTGCTATTTGTGTACGGAATTGCCATATGAAGTAAAGTTATTTTTTCGTGTGTGCAAATTATATCTATTTTATACCATGCTTAACTAGATGTCTTCCCTTTTCGGAATGTCCCATAGATCGGTTGGCCCGCACTCCAAACACTCCTTCATCGTCCTCGAAAGGCGTGGGGGAAAGCAATGTTCCAAGTCCATTTTCATCATCACATCTAGGAAACCCTGCCTTTAACCCTCAGAAAATGGGTACAGGCAAGGGAGGGGTGAGTAAGGTATAATAAGGTATCGGTGCGTCATGTATTCTCTTGATATATAACTCATGCAACAAGTGTCTTCTGAAGTGAAAAAGTACATATGTTATGCTGAAGTGTTAAAATTGAGGTTTATATCGAGAGTGTGCATTCTGGTAATCAGTCTTTGGAGCAGCAAAAATTGATTTATATATTGACACCGAGTACAGTATTGTCTGACGCACCAATCCCCTTTATTTAATGATAAGATTTGCCCTTGGTATCAGGGCAGTAGTGTAAAGTAGCACCACTTCCCCAGGTATCTAATGGATGATCAAAACTTCCTTTCATTGATAAAAACTGTCTATTGTGTGGCTTCATACACATGCATTGAAGACATTTACTTCATTGTATTGCATACAGTACTGTTGAGTAAGAAAGTTATGTAAGGTTTTGTTGTTTTATCTTTTAAGATTACTGGAAGAGCAGTAAGCCTTTGAAGAATTTATCCAGTTAAATTTTGTGCTATATGAATACTTCGCTAAAGTGTAAGTCTGTATGTTAAGTTTGTAGATGTGCAAGGGTAATTTTTTTATTCCTTAATTACTTTTGTTTTGTATGGCCATCATGTCCTCAAATATTCATGAGTAATTTTGAGTGTGTGTGATTGATTGATTGATTTTGATTGAGATTATATATCTGAACATTTGGAGCTGGTTGCAGTAATTTATAGATTAAAGGCAAATACAATTATACTTTTATCAGGAATTAAGTTTGGAGGATTATAAGTAAAACCTGCAGTATCTATTGAACATTTATTTAGGTGCTTTGTTGTACTGTATTAGAAAGAGGTATTTTTATATTTAGGAACTAATAATCCTCTTAAGGTACAGTACCTTTGTAAATTTTAATGTATTATATTTTGTACCTAGGTTATTCCTTAATGCACTTTGTATGGTATTTGTTATAGTTAAGTAGTACTTTGTTATTTGTATGTAGCAATAGTGATTGTAATTAGTAATGTATATTTGTTCAAAATCATATGTATTATTTTTAGGTTCATCCCTCTACTTAAGGGTTTAGGCGGCCTAAAAAATAGCCATATTTGGTCATAGCCATTTTCTGTTTTCATCGTTTTTACACTATAAAAGGTCTGGTCCATTGGCAGACTAAAGATTATGTCATTTAGAAGCTTTCTTATAGGCTAGAAAGGCAATTTCTTCCACGCATATATACATAGTAAGAATTTCCTTTTCTCGGCCATAGCGACGACTGAAATCATAACTTCATGAGAAAACTCTTCAATACTTATGTTGATATTCATATTTTATTGTTTTCCGTACGATACGTTGGGCAACAATAACGAAGTGTGTGAGAGCACATGTTCTAATTAGTAAAAAACCTTTGTGTTCAGTGCATGCAGCCCTTGAACAAAATATTGGCTATATTGCTAGCTCCTTGAATACCACTCATTTAGGGACTGCAGTATATGGGTCTAAAACTATCCATAACAAGAAAAACAGAGAAAGAGGATGTCTGGATGTAAGACAAAAAATAAAATGGAATTGTGAAAACATGGTGACTACTACAAACCAGGTCCCTTCTTAAGTAACTGAACTTGGCAACAATGAGTAGTTGGCAACTATGAACCCTCCATAAGCTTTTATCATTAATTTTAGCATATCATAAGAGGGGGTCATATATCTTTAGAAATATAGGGGACCAGGAGCCTTGTAGCGATCACCTAGAGCTCTATCGGTGAAGGCAAGTAAAAAATCTCTAAATGAGTTTTTCTTAAAACAGTTTTTTCATTTAAAATTATATCTACTTCGTTAGTTGAAGATGTTCTAAAGATTCAAAAACCTTTATAATGCCTGATTGTGGTGTATTTCAAGCAATAACTTAATTTCATCCTCATTTTTTTTCTCAACCCAAATATTATAGTGAAATTTTTATTAAAAAGAAATAAAAAAAAATAACACATGTCAGTACTTTGTAAAGTTATGGTTTGCATTCTTTATATCTTATACTCGTTAATAAATAGTAATATATTTTTTTTTTTCAAAAAATGTGGGAGAGGATAGAATTTGAAAAACATGGAATAAAACAAAAAAAAATACGAAAAAATTAATTTAAAAACAAAAATCTTTTCTCTCTCCGAATGAAATTTGAGGAAATAGTTTGTTGTAAGTACAATCAAACGGTTTGAATCCCAAAACTGTGGCTCAAAAATAATTTCCAAGACCGCCGATACCCTTACGTAACTTTTTTATCCCTTTTTTATTTTATTATTTATTGTCTTCCATCATAATTGTTACTTCACGTAGTAGTTAGTTATCTTTTTATTAGCTGTCAGTTTCTGTTTATTTACAAATCTTCCTTTTCTTTGCTAAATTATGTATTGTTTAGTTATTTGTATGCATGCAATTATGCTTTGTTGAATATGTTTACCATTTCGAATACTTTTGTAAGATTATATAAATAAGCTTGTGTATGAAGCCACAACTGTTAAAGAGGTTTTTATATACTTTACTTTATTAGTAGAGTGAGATATTGAAAACAAAAAGGCTGTTTTGATTATAATGAGAATCCTATTCGGAAAGTAGCATTCTTGTACTGGTTGGTCATGTAGTCTTTCCTTCCTTCAGTAAAACTTGTATTCGTATAATTTGATGTCCTTCTTACTTGTAGGCACGACTGTAGTTACATATCTCTCATTACCAGTTATCCCATTGTCAAGAAAAGTAGCACTTGCTAGCATCGATACCACTTTGGGATAAAGCAATGCATGCTCTTGAAGTTAATGGCCTCTTTTTGAGGCCAATTTCGTACAAAATCTTCAAACCTTTCTTGCTTCCAGCAAAGCGGCGAAGGACGGATCCCAAAACCACCAAAAGCTCCTGACAAGCCTTTGATGCCCTATATGAGATACTCTCGAAAGGTAGGATCTTTGTTTATGTTGCTGCTATTTTTAATGTTTAAGCTAACTCTATATGGACCACATATATTTCGGTCGGTCAAGAAAATCATGCCTTCGTTTCTAGGCTATTATGGACCTGAGGAATGTTATAGATTAGTTTTTTGCGGCAATTGCTCCAATCTATACAACAATACGGTACCATAACTAATTCGTTCTGCTGGTCACAGGGGAAAAATGAAATATGCTAATGAATGTTTTATCAAGATTTATTAAATTTTTAGAATATAGAAAGCACTTTTGTTGTTCATCTCACCATGAATTGATATCATATTGACAAATGGAACTAATGCATAATTTGTTGATGACTTGATATCTAATTGAAAATTTATTGTTTTGAGGCATAGAAATAATTGCAATATTACCTTTATTCATAATATGACACATTACAAAGAATATTATACATGTATGGAGCAGTGAAAAGCCTTATGAAAAATGTAGAAATAGCATTAATAACACCTTTATACATAATGTTACACTTAGAAAAGAAAACACAACTGAACTGATCTATGAAAAATCTGTTGGAAAGGGCAGAAATAATACTAATCCTGATTAAAAGAAAATATATTTATTTTTGTTTCATTACTCTAGGAAATGGGAGGGAGAGAGTCACACTGTCTTTAGTATGAAACTGCATAAAGCATTGGTTTTTTCATTTAGACAAACTCCCATTGCATTTGATACACCTGATGTTGGTGTGACCCATACCTCCAACTCGTTTGCAATACAAATGACCATTTTACACCTCTGAGAAGTGCCCTACTTTATCAAGTGTCACGTCTCTGTTTCACTAGGCCAACAGTTTGAATTCTTTTTGATAGTGGAGTAACCATTCTCTCACTTGAAGTTGAACGACCTCGTTTGGGGACATTTCCCCATTTCAATGAGTGATTCTGACAAAGATATCTTGAAGGTCACTATGGGAATCCTTATGGCCTTGTAGTCTCTTCGGTATACTAGCCAGGTCAATCATGTGAAGGATAAGTCTGTGATAATATTAATTTAAATGCAGAGGGATCCTGTATAGTGCTAGAAGACAGTCGGCCAGATCTACAGCTCCATGTTCTTATTGTACAAAAGTACGATGTTAGGCTATGGAATTTCCACAACTTGGTTCTGACTTCCATCATAGAATTTTGTAGTGCAAGTTGGGTTGCCCTCACCAAAGGAAGACTATAATGTTACCTATTTATTGTCAAACCATTTGACTGTTGTTACCTGGCTGTCCTCATCAGATGATTTCCATTCCTCAAATGCACCTCTGCCTTTCTTCATATCAATGTCTATGTGAACTTCGAGGCCTGGAAGCTGGTTTGCCCGAACTGTCCCACAGCACCATAAGTCCCTGTCAGCCAGATGCTCTACAAGTAATGATGTAAATTAATTGTCAAAATAAAGAAAGTGATTCCTATTGTTTGGAATAATCTTAGCCAATTGCAAAATAATATAAGATTAATCACCTAGATCTGGAATAGTAGGTTGAATCGATCCTGTGTAAGGTATGAAGTCATGAATTAGAATCCCACAGTCTGCAAGAACTAATAACTTGAAATCTCATTTGTTCCAACACGGTTACTTACCTAGAACTACCTTCTTAGGAGTTACTGGTTAACTCTACCTAACCGACCAGCTTTTTGTATAGTTTATCTCCCTCTTCCCGTTTTCTACGGGGTCAACCTCTGGCAGTGTGGTATATGCCCAGAGGCGACCCCGGGGTCAGGCAGCGTGCTAGCTCAGGTCGAATCGCCAGTAAGTTTCTGGTCGCGACGCAATACACATCTTGCCGCGCTCTCTCTTACCTGTGCGACTCTCGTGTCCCCCGATCCTTTGTGCTTACCGCATGTTGCCCACGTGTTTTCATTTTCACTTTCCCGTTCATCCTTGTGTCTCTTGGTGTGTTAGCTTTGTGTTATAGAGCATCCTCGTCGTTGCCCTGGGCCTGTGGCTGGGAAGTCTTGCGGGGCTCTCCTCTCCAAGCCTGAGGTTGATCCCCACTCCCTGTGCTCCACGTGTAGGGGGAAAGCGTGTTCCCCTACCTCTACGTGCCCGGAGTGTGCTGATTGGACTGAGATCCAGTGGGTGCGCTTCGGGACAAAGAAGAAGAAGGCAGCTAAGAAGATGCCTAAAGATTCCAGCATTTCTTTGCCTGCAGGTTCGCCAGACGACTCGGCAGACCGTAGCGCCTGCTCTTCTTCCCCCTACCCAGCGTAGGGGACGAGGTAAGTCCGTTGCGGGGAAGAGGCCCATTGCCCTTCCCCAAGAGTCTGATTTTCCTGTGGGGGATGTGTCCAGTGTGGGGCAGGCATGTGTGGGGCCTGAGTGGAGTGCAGAAGTGTGGGTAGGAGGCGAGGGCCTGGTGCCTGCAGGTCCCGTCGCCTCGGAAGATCCTATGTGGGGTAGGCCGAGTGCCGATACTTCCCCTGCCTCGTGGCGTGTTTCGGGTGCTTCAACCGCCGGGGAAGACATGGAGAAAGGTAGTTCGTCGTCTTCGAACCCCGCCACGTGGGTGAAACCTAGGACTCCCTTCAAGTCTCCCGTTAGAGAGGAGGTAGATCAATGGCTCTATAAAGGGCTCGCGGGGACCCCTCCGGCTCCCTCGGCTACGCTACCCCCCGTGTTTCTGCAACCGCCCGCACCTGAGAAACGACGTGATTTTCCCCCCACGGTCTTGGACGTGTCGGCCGGTCGGAGAGGTCCGTCCTCATCCTCGTCGTCGTCGTCGTCGTCATCGGACTCTCCGTCTTCTTCGTCATCAGAGGACGAAGACAGGAACCTTAACAAAAGGAAGAGGGAGAAATCCCGCAAGAAGAAAAAGTCTCGTTCCCGCTCGAGGCATGGTAGGAAACGGTCGAAGTCCTCTAAGAAAAAAGCGAAGAGGAGTAGGTCGAAGGACTGGGTGAATGTCACAGTGCCCCGGAGCGAGCTGTTTAGGTTTTCCACAGCCGCGGCCGCTTCCGGGTGGCTCCCTAGAGCCTCGCCTTCGTTGTGTCACCCTCCTAGCTCCTCCTTCGGACTAGGCGCCCGGCGGGAGGGCTTGAACCGAGACCCCCGTGTATTGTTTAACCCTACGGTAGCCTCCGCTCCTTCTTCCCATAGGAAGGATATAAGGAGTACGAAGGAAGGCTTAGCGTCGACCACGGGCACCTTGGAGGCCTTCCTTAAGCACCAAGGGCGCCCGTCGGTCCGCATGGATCCCCCATCCACGGAGCCCCCCGTGGAACAAGGTACTCCCATGACGGATGCCTTTGTATCCACGGGGCAGACCATACCACTGGCAGGCTCGGAGGACGTTGGTACTCCCATGACGGATGCCTTCGTCCCCTCGGGGCAGCCCATACCACTGGCAGGCCCGTCGGGCATTATTTTTCCCACCGTCACGGCGTACCCCCGTACGGAGGAACTGATGACGGAAGACCTGGTGGAAGGAGGGGAGTGCTCGACGGACGACATCTCCTCCTACCGTAAGGTTCTTGCCCTTATTCGAAGACACCACCGGTTAGATGAGCCCAAGCCCTCAGCTGCAAAGGCAGTACTTTCCGGACTGTCCGGGATGATCGACAGTCCGGTACAACAAAAGCCATCTCTGTCTCTCCCTCTCGCTCAAGACGTGAAGTTGTGGATGGAGCAGATTGATGGATACTTGGCAGGACTAGCAGAGGCCCCCAGAAGCCAGAGTTCCTCCAAACTTCTTCCGGGCCTGAAATCCCAGAAATTTTTTTACGTTCCCGAAGGGCATCGCGGTGGTCCCCGTGCGGTGGAAGCAGCAGTGTCCGCGCTGAACCAGGGAACCTCAGAAGACAGGGCATCCACGGCCCCCGTGTGCTTTTCCCCGTCGGAAGCATCTATGATGGAGGACATGGCTCAGGACCTGGTCTACGTGTCCTCCTGGTTGGATTGGTGGTTGTGCGCTTTGGTGGGGTTTCAGACATCACACGACCTCTCCCTACCAGAAAATCAGGCCAAGGCTTTTAAATTCTTATCGTCCCAGTCTCTGTCGGTAGCTTCGAACTGGGTCCTGAGAAAAAGGGATACAGTATTGAGCAAGCTAGTGCGGAAGTTACCTGACAGGGAAGCAAGGAGACTGAGAAATTCCTCCGTGTGGGGGAATGACATTTTCCCCATCAAGTTGGTAGAGGATACTATGGAGAAGGTGAGGAAAGTGAGAGAGGCGGATCCTAGGCCCCCGCCTATGAGGAAGACCACGTTTAGGAGAGCTCCAACGGACGTCCCTCACTCCTCACAGACCACACCCTTGCTTCCCAGAAGAGAACTTCCTTAAGCCCCTTGGCTTCAAGCCTCGCAACAGCCCACCCGTAGGACCACGGCAGGCCCTCAGTCAGCCTACAGACTCTCCTATGGTAACGCTAGGAGAGGTAGATCTGGCCGCTCCTCCAGGAGAAGGTAGGAGGAGAGGCCCCCTACTCCCGCAGGAGCCCCTAATAGGGGGATGCCTCAGACATTTTTGGCAAGCATGGCGGGATCTCGGTGCGGATCCCTGGACGGTGACGGTCCTGAAGGAGGGCTACAGACTCCCGTTCCTGGAAGAGCCTCCCCCTCTCATCCCAGCCCAGAGGGCCGATTGGCTGGTTCCAAAGGACCCCTTGAAGAGATCGGCGCTACAAGAGGAAGTAGTGGCCATGATCAACAAGGGAGCTTTGGAGACAGTGGAGAACCCCGGCCCGGGTTTCTTCAGCAGGCTCTTCCTTGTGGAAAAATCGACAGGAGGGTGGAGGCCAGTCATAGATCTCTCAGCCCTCAACAAGTTTGTTTCGAAGATGGATTTCAAGATGGATACCCCCAAGACAGTGATCGCAGCCTTGAGGGAGGGGGATTTCCTCATGTCTCTCGACCTCAAGGATGCCTACTTTCAAATCCCCGTGCACCCCTCCAGCAGGAAGTTCCTCTGGATCAAGTGGGAGTCCAGTGTCCTGCAGTTCAAGACCCTGTGCTTCGGCCTCTCGACGGCCCCGCAAGTGTTCACGAGAGTGTTCGCCGCGATCTTGGCGTGGGCACACGAGAAAGGCATTCGACTACTCAGGTACCTGGACGACTGGTTGCTGCTTTCTGCCTCAAGGGAACAACTGAAGGAGCAAGGCGTTATGTTGCTCGACCTCTGCAAGGTGTTAGGGATCACGGTCAACCTAGGGAAGTCCCAGCTAGTCCCCAGCACTAGGATGACTTACTTGGGGATGGTCCTGGACACCCAGTTAGTAAGGGCCTTCCCCTCAGAAGAAAGGTTGACCAACCTGGAACGTATCCTTCAACTCTTCCTGACGGGACAACCCAGGAGGGCCAAGGACTGGCAGAAGTTACTGGGTCATCTGGTTTCCCTGGAAAAATTAGTACCGCAAGGGAGACTCAGGCTCCGCTCGGTACAGTGGAATCTAAAGGAGTCGTGGGTCCAAGGCAAGGAGCCCCACAAAGTAGTGCCAGTCCTCCCAAAGACGAGAGAGACCCTTCTTTGGTGGAGCATCAGGTCAAACACAGAGAAGGGAATGCCCTTCGCCTGCGACCCCCGGAGATGCTGTTGTTCACGGACGCATCGAAGGAGGGCTGGGGAGCGCACCTGCTAGGAAAATCAGCAAAAGGGCAGTGGTCCAGCGAGGAGGCATCTCTCCAAATAAACATCCTGGAGATGATAGCAGTTCTAAGGGCGTGTCGACAGTTCATACACTTACGGCGAGGGAACACTGGGGCGTTAATGTGCGACAACGCCACAGTAGTGGCGTATGTAAAGCAGCAGGGAGGCATGAAGTCAAAGGTCCTCTGCGCCTTAGCCACGGAACTGTTGGAGTGGGCCACAGAAGAAGGGTTGGAACTGACGGCGAGATTCATTCCAGGAAAGAGGAACGTGATGGCCGACGGCCTTAGCAGGGCGGGTCAAGTGATAGGTTCGGAGTGGACCCTACACCCGGAGGTAGCTCGAGCAGTCATCCTACTGTGGGGCTCTCCAGTGATAGACTTGTTCGCCACACGTCTGAATGCCCAACTCCCCGTGTTCTGTTCTCCAATTCCAGATCCGTCAGCAGCGTTCGAGGATGCCTTCCAACATCCCTGGGACTGTCTCGATGTGTACGCCTTCCCTCCCTTCAGTTTGATCAGGCAAGTGCTGAACAGAGTGAGAGTGTCGTCCAACCTGTCGATGACTTTAGTAGCGCCCTGGTGGCCGGAGAGAGACTGGTTCGCAGACCTAAAGGAATTAGCTCTTCGTCCTCCTTGGCCGCTTCCGGACAGGCCAGACCTCCTGCGACAACCTCACTTTCACGGGTGGCACGAAAACCCTCGATCCCTCCGCCTTCACGCGTGGAGGTTATCAAGAAGCTCCTGAAGAAAGAAGGATACTCATCGAGAACCGCGACAAGGATGTCTGGGTATCTACGGCGTTCCTCGGCAGTTGTCTACCAGGCGAAGTGGGCAGTCTTCCTGAAGTGGTGTGCATCCAAAAACATCAGGCCCTTAGGGGCGACGATCCAGGACATTGCAGACTTTCTGGTGTACCTGAGAGACGACGTGGGTTCGTCCATCCCGGCCATCAAAGGAGTTCGAGCAGCCCTAGGTCAAGTCTTCCTCCTTAGAGGCATTGACTTGGGAGCCTCGAGGCACATCTCGATGCTCATCCGTAGTTTTGAGCAATCATGTCCCCCCAGGAGGTACGGGTTCCGCAGTGGGACTTGGTAAGAGTCCTCAAAGTTCTGTCAGAACCGCCCTTCGAACCTCTCAGGGACATATTAGACAGAGAACTCACCCTTAAAACAGCTTTTCTTTTAGCCCTGGCCTCGGCGAAAAGAGTTAGCGAGTTACACGGCCTCTCTTACGAGGTCTCACACTCCAAAGGGTGGAGGGAAGTTGTCTTTAGGTTCGTCCCTAGTTTTGTGGCGAAAACGCAGAACCCAGCGTGTTGGGATCCTCGGTTCGAGGGTTTTTCGGTGCCAGCCATCCCTCGATCCGACAACCCTAAGGATCTCCTCTTATGTCCCGTACGAACTATAAGAAAATACCTGGAAAGGACTGCAAATTTCCGCCCTCATCAAAACTTTATTCATCTCAACAGGACGGGTGAAGAAACCGGTCTCGAAAATTTCCATCTC
Organism: Palaemon carinicauda; assembly: GCF_036898095.1. Taxonomy (NCBI): domain Eukaryota; kingdom Metazoa; phylum Arthropoda; class Malacostraca; order Decapoda; family Palaemonidae; genus Palaemon; species Palaemon carinicauda. Next base: position 51,958,792 of record NC_090743.1, read on the forward strand.
TTTTTGGCTGAGACAAGTGATAAAGAGAACCTACGAGGTTTCTGGGACCCCTCTACCTGGAAAACCGAGACCTCATGATATCAGGGCTCTGAGCACCTCTCTGGCTTTCGAGAAGAACATGGCTGTGGGTAAGATCCTGAAGGCTGGGACCTGGTCTAGACAGTCCACCTTCACGGAGCATTATCTAAAAGATTGTACGAGAAAATCCTTGGACAAGTTTTCTATTGGCCCGGTTGTGTCGGCCCTTCAGGAGATCTAAGGTCATAGCCCCAGGGTAACCGGGGGTGTTAATGCCAAGAGACACTAGTTCCTTCCCTAACCTTACCCCCCCCTCCCCTTTTTCCTTCCTTCCCCTGATCAAACGGGCCAGGAAGATGATGAGAAGACCTTAATCACGGAAAGGTATAACCTTCAAGAAATTGGTTTTGAAAAAGGTAAGACATTTAGACACTAAGTGAGTTTTTTGGATAGTTTTCCCCTACTTTTCGTGCAGTTTTCAAGTGGTCTTAGAATCAAGACCTCCTTAGAGGTTCCCTCTCTCGCGTACCTCCCCGTCGAATCCTGATCCCTGCAGGACACTCCCACCTCTTAATGTGTAAGTCTCCTAAGAAGGTAGTTCTAGGTAAGTAACCGTGTTGGAACAAATCACAAATTTTTAAGTTATTTGTATTTTTCCTAACATACTTACCTAGAACTACCTTCGGGTTATGGCCCTCCCATCCTTCCCCAAGAACCTGCAGGATCGAGTAATACCTATTCCAACGAAACTTACTGGCGATTCGACCTGAGCTAGCACGCTGCCTGACCCCGGGGTCACCTCTGAGCATGTACCATACAGCCAGAGGTTGACCCCGTAGAAAACGGTAA
>NC_090743.1:51967158-52012158 GCF_036898095.1 Palaemon carinicauda
GGTTATCAAAAGACAGTTAAAGAAAGACCCTTCCCTCACAGCACGTGAGATTAAGTATAAGAACTCTCATTTACTTGGGGAAGTGTCTTTAAGGACAGTTCAAGAGCGCATACATGACGACCTCCTGCTGCGCTCGTACAAGGTGCGCAAGAAGCCTCTGCTGACTGCTATTCAAAGCAGAAACGAATTGTTTTTGCTAAGAATTACTCTGTTTGGGATCAAGTTAAGTGGAGAGATATACTTTGGACAGATGAAGTGACATTTAACGTGACTGGCAGTGGGGCAAAGAGGGTTTATAGTCCTTCTGGCATGGACCCCCACCTCCCTCAGTACACGAGTAAGACTGTGAAACACCCTGCTAGTGTAATGGTATGGGGTTCCTTTGGTTATGGTGGTGTTGGTGAATTATTTTTCTTGCCAAAGAATGAATATATGAATCAGTTTAATTATTTTCACCTTCTAAATGATCATTTAGAGGGTTCTTTTGAAAAAAGTGGGACCAGTTTCTTTATGCAAGATGGGGCACCATACCATACGACTAAATTATTGGTTAACTGGTTAAAAGATTGTGAGGTGCCCTTTTTTAATGACTGGCCTGGATCTCCCCCAGACCTGAATCCCATAGAAAATTTGTGGAGTGTCATAAAGAGGAAGCTTCAGTCAAAGGTTACGTCCTCTCTCCCAAAACTTGAGGCGGCCATTAGGGAGGTTTGGGGGTCATTGGAGCCTGAAACCCTACAAAACCTTGCTGAAGAAGTTCCCCGATGTCTTTGAGACGTAACTAAGAGGATAGGGAATGCCACAAAGTACTAGTGAGGGGCTAAGTGTTCCGATTTATATTTTTTCTTACCCTACTCATAAAATATGTGTTTTTTTTTCAGAAGAGGGGCTTAACTATCCGCGTGTACTGTATATATATATATATATATATATTTATATATATATATTATATATATATATATATATATACACACAGTATATATATAGAGTATATATATACGTGTTTGTGTATATATGCATACATACATATACATACATAGATATAAGTATACATACATATATATGTATATATATATATATATATATGTAAATATATATATATATATATATATATTAGTCTTGATTTCATTAGTAGTGAAGATGAGCAGCCGCCTGTCCCTGATGTATCATACTCTTGTAAAATTTATATTTAATCCCAAGCAGACTGGAATGGGATTTTGCATGATCTTTTGTGTTTGAATTGGTCACAATTATATAGTAGTACTAGTGTAGATCCTGTTGTCCCTTTGAATGTGAAGCTAGTCAACATAATTGATAGACATATTCTTTTTTGTGTGCTAAGGTACCGAGTGAAGGACAAACTGTGGTTCAGTGATGATTGTAGACATGTTTATTTGGAGAAGCTGGAGGCCTATCATCTTTGGAAGGGTAACAGATCAGATTTTACTTGGAATAGTTATACTGAGGTTCGAGCTTTTGCTCAGAGAGTTTATGCCTTTACTGAAAAGGAATACAATTTAACCATAAAAGAAATCCTTTCTGGTACAACTCAGGAACATAAATGGTGGTCTACCCTTAAATTTGCACTTTTTGGTGTTGATGCAACAGTTCCTCCTTTACTTAAACCAGATGGCTCAGTCACTCACTGTCCAAAGGAAAAGGCAACCCTTTTGGCTGATGTTTTTGACAGCAAACAGAGTAATGAAAAACTTGAACTTCCTTATTCCTGTTTTCCTGAGGCTAAACTAACTAGTTTAGCTTTTCGATCTCGTGAAATTAAAGCTCTGTTGAAGGACCTTGATGCTTATGGATGTGTAGACCCAAATGGTATTTTTCCTTTGTTTTTATAAAGACAGCAGTTTTTTTAGCTCCAAAGTTATCTTATTTTGCGCAATTTAGCAAAAAGAGGAGCTTTTAGCACTTGTTGGAGAATTGGTAATGTTACTCCTCTCTGTAAATGTGTTTGTGGTAGCTCAAGTCCCACTGATTATCACCCAATTTCTATAACTCCCATATTATCTAAAGTTTTTGAACGTGTTCTGGCAAAACGTCTTAATAGGTTTGATGGAGGTAATCATCTATTCCCTAGTCTGCAATTTGGTTTTTGTAAAGGCCTTGGAGCATGTGATGCCCTTCTTACAATCTCCAATGCTGTACAGAAATCCCTTGATTGTGGTCAGGAAGTTCGTATGATTGGCCTTGATTTTAGTGCTGCCTTTGACCGTGTTAATCATGAGGCCCTTGTTTTCAAACTCAAACAGTTGGGAGTGGGTGGGTCATTTCTTAGCATTATTATTGATTTTTAAAGTAATAGATCTCAAAGAGTTATTGTTGATGGGCACCATAGTGAGTATTGGAATGTGATATCTGGTGTTCCACAGGGTAGTGTTCTTGGCCCATTACTTTCATACTATATACACATGACATGTGGTTTGGCCTAGAAAACAAGGTTGCTGCTTATGCAAATGATGCTACTCTCTTTGCATCAATTCCATCCCCTGAATGTAGATCTGGGGTTGGCGAATCCCTTAACAGAGATTTAGCTAAAAATAGTGCATGGTGCAAATTATTGGGTATGAAGTTGAATCCTAACAAAACTCAAAGTATGATTGTAAGTACGTAGGTCAAGGACGGTGGCTCCTCAACATCCGGATCTCAGTATTGATAATGTTTCTTTAAATTTGTATGACTCTCTTAAGATTTTAGGTGTGATTCTCGACAGCAAATTTACTTTTGAGAAACACATTAGGTCTGTGTCTTCTTCAATTGCACAAAAAATTGTCTTATTGCGAAAGTCTTTAAGATTTTCGGTGATCAATCTATTCTGAAGAAGTGTTTTAATTCTTTCATTCTACCTTGTTTTGAGTATTGTTCCCCTGTCTGGTGTTCAGCTGCTGATTCTCATCGTAATTTGTTGGACAGAAACGTAAAGTCTATTAAATTTCTTATTCCTGATCTAGATATTAATCTTTGGCACCGTTGTTCAATTAGTTCATTATGCATGTTGCATAAGATTTTTCAGAACTCTGACCATCCTTTACATTCAGATCTCCCTGGACAACTCTATCCTGTTCATAATACTAGGCAGGCAGTTAATTCTAATAGCCAGGCCTCCTCCATCATGAGGCTCAGTACTACACTGTATTTTTAGAAATTTTATTCCAACTGTTACCTAGTTGTGGAATGATCTTTGTAATCGGGTAGTTGAATCAGTAGAACTTCAAAAGTTCAAAGTTGGAACAAATGTTTTTATGTTGACCAGGCTGACATGAGTCTTTTTATAGTTTATATATGACATATCTGTTTGTGATGTTAATAGTTTATATATGACATATCTATTTTGACGTTACTGTTTTTAGAATGATTTATTGTTAATTTGTTCTCATTTATTTATTTCCTTATTTCCTTTCCTCACTGGGCTAGTTTTCCCTATTGGAGCCTTGGGCTTATAGCATCTTGCTTTTGCAACTATGGTTGTAGCTTGGCTAGTAATAATATATATATATATATATATATACACAGTATATGTATATATATATATATATATACACAGTATATGTATATATATATATATATATACACAGTATATATATATATATATATATGTATATATTACTGTATATATTAAAGAACGACACTTAATGATGTAAAACGGCAATTGTATTTACTTATCATTTACATTATTTTATATATTATAAATAACAGAAAATTTATAATTCATTTACAAAAGGTTTATATAGTTTGTTTTGCCCTTTTTTGTAAGGGATTTGAATCTGTTCAGCTTTTTAGTCAAAACAGAAGTCTATGTGTAATATTTTCCTAAAGAAATTTGTCGTAAGGAAATGGTTTTTAAAAGGTTTTTCAAACCTGTTGATATTTACAGTATATTCTTGCTAAGTGATATTAGATTACATTTAGATTATAAGAGCAATTTCATATTTTGCTGGTGTGATTTTTCATAAAGTGTTGCTATTGGTTGGATTATTAATATTATTATTTCTATGAATCTCACCCAAAGTTTGTATGCCTTGCTACTTGAGTCTTATTTATGCAGTTCCATTTTTTATTTTTTTTTTTTTTTACAAAGGGAAAACTATTACCCAAGATTTAATATTTAGTCATATATAGTATCCTGAGTAGTTATGATTGCCTTATTTATTCCATTAACATTATATTTCAGGTGTGGGACCAGGTTAAAGCAGCTAATAATGATTTGAAGCTATGGGAAATTGGAAAAATTATAGGGTCTATGTGGAGAGACCTTCCCGAGGCAGACAAGCAGGATTACGTTGATGAATATGAGACAGAGAAGGTAACATGTCCAGGAATTGGAATATTTTTTGTTAGTAGCATGAGATTATAAAAACTTAATTGATGGATTTGTATGATTATATTGATTTGATGTCAGATATTCAATATGCTTAGAGGGCAAAGATCAGTTGTTTTGTAACTTTATACAAGACTTACAATAACAACATTTTTAATGTTGACGATTGTCGTTACTTTGGCAAACTTGTACAAGGCACCTGTGCTTGTCATATGTATTTGAATTATTACTTTTGAAAGTCCCCAAAATTATCTAGAGAATGTTGTAGTAATTTCCAAATAGGTGTTATGAATAATTAAGCAATTTTGTATGTGGTATTGTCAAAGTATTGCTGTGTATATTTAGTGTTGGTTTATATTGTGTATGTTGGTTAAACTTCTGGTTTAGCTTCAAAGGTTTTGAGGATTCATTATTTTAAGAGCAAAGATGTATTAGTCAATTAGGATCAGTTGATGGCAAAATCTTAGGCATTTGATATTAAGAATGATAGGGGATCCTATCTAAAAGGCCTATCATGAATTTGATTCCATTGATAATCATATCTTGCCGAAAACTATAACTGTTTATTTTGCAACTATTAGAATTCTTAAGGTGGGTATACACACGCGAACCGAACCTTGTATGCGTAACTGTGTTACGCATATACGGTTACAAGGTGTCAAAATGTTGAGGACGAACCGTAACCGCGTTAAGCACGTAACTTCATTGAAATCCACTGCGATCATCAGTCTGTCCGGGTTGTTTACCGACGATGGCCACCATGCAAGTAGCAGCTGCCGCGTATATTTATATACATTATTTAACGGAAATGAAGCGAAATAAAAGGAAGATGGTGGCAATCAAGGTTATATACTAGAAGGGTAGACTACAGTGGTCGGGAATTACTCGCTGACATGAGATTCCAAGAAGTTTCTGGCCACTACAAAAATTTCACCAGAATGTCTTCGACAGATTTTGAAAATATTATAAAACTGGTAGGACATAAAATTATGAAAAATGATACACATATGAGAGGAGCTATTACAGTTCAAGAGAAGGTGGCACTAACCATCAGATTTTTAGCAACTGTGCTATATCTATCCATGCATCATTGCGACGTATTTTGTTAAAATGGTTCGGGTGTTTTGCATACCACAGTAAAGTCTTTTCTTCGTAATAACTAATAAACTGAAGGACCTCTTCCTCACTCCAATCAGCCATGGTACACATATACGTACTGACTGACCAAAACAAGGGACTCTTCTATGGACGGCCTTATTCATAGTCGGTGTCAAGTTCAGCCACCTCTGTTGATACGCGTGCAATACAGGTCCCGTCCACACGTTGCGTAACGTGCAAAGAGACCTCCCTTTGATTCGGGGCCCAAAAACCGACAAATGCCGGGACGGAGGGCGAACCGAGCCTCGAACCTCGCCGGTTCGGGGTTCGGGTTCGAGGAACCGTCCACACTTGCGTTTTTGTTACAAGAATTGGTTACAATACAAGGTTCGGTTCGCATGTGTGTACCCCGCCTTTATACAATATGTACATATTATTCCTTGGTAGATTCTATGGGCAATGTCTTTAAAGCAGAAGCGTTTCTAAAGTTTCTTTTCTATAAGGGTGATATCTCATAGCTTTATTTCTTGTAAATGCAGTAAGTACTCTCAAGTTGAACTAAACAGTCTCTAATTAGCTTGTTTTGGAGTAGAATACAAATCAACAAAATTTTTCTAAAGAATTTGGCTATATATACATAGAGGTGGTGTAAGTGTATGAGAATGTTTAAGAGATAATTATAGTGATGCCTCCTGATACGAAAGTTTCTGTGTACGAAAAATTCATGATAAGAAACGAGATGCTAAGATGTTTTTGCCTCTTAATGCGGAATAATTTTCAAGATATGAAACGAGATTCTCCCGGCCCTGAAAATAATTTTGAAATTTGCACAGCACCAAACTGTAATCTCGTCACCATCGTCCTGCTTTCCCATTGGTTATCTCCTTACCTTGTTGCTAGTTACCGCCGTAATCTCCTGCTCTCCTATTTTATATCAGTAAGTATATTTTTTAAGTTAAAATCCGCAATGAACAGTACTGAACTGTGTGTATGCAGAACGTATAATACTACTACACATATCAAAACATTAGCGATACTATATTTTTCTTTCATTTCGGTAAATAAATAACATATCATAGCATACTTTTTCCTTTTGACGCCATGATTATTTATTTACAATTACCGTATTTCCTGTGCCGTAAGACGCTACTAGTGTTAAGATGCACCCTAGGCACAATGCTGCTACACTTATCCAAACATTAGCGATATATTTTCTTTCATTTCGTAAATAAATAACAGATAACAAAACTTATTATTGAACAATTGAAGTTTATTCATCCTACAAAGTAAGTTCACGTACATATTAACTTTAATGAATCTTGCTTGTATTACAGTTTAATAGCTTAAAGATATGTGTAAAAAAACATGTAGGTTATTTATTTGCATATCACCAATGAATGATAATTTTACTAGAGTGATACCTCTTGATTCAAAGATTCTGCATACTAAAATTTCATAATACAAAACAAGATGCAAAGTTTTTTCAGACTCATATTGCGAAAAAAAAATTTCATGATACAAAATGAAGTACGGTATGAGATTCCCCAGCCGCTGAGACTAATTTTAAAATTAACGTGCCGCCAGCTGTAAACATTCCACCATCCTCTTGCGCTCCCATTGCTTATCTCCCTACGCTGATATTGGTTACCGCCATAAGAGCCGGGTCTCCTATTGGTCAGCTTCTATGTATCGGCGTCCCTCGATCATTCCGTTTTGGCAGCACTTTCGTTCACATTGAATTCGTGTTGGTGATTGCGTCTTTGTGCTTTTAGTTATTGAACTGTGTTGTGTTGCGTTATTCAACTCCTAAGTTATTAGCCATAGGTCACAAGAAGCTGATGTGCAGGGAAAGAAGAAGAGGATGCTTTCTTTAGAGACCTATCTTGAGATAATCAAGAAGTATGAGTCGGGCATGTGGTTAAGTGTAATCGCCAAGGAATATGACCGAAACCCTTTGACTCGAAGAACCATCCTTAAACAGAAGAAAGCCATCAAAGCAGCAACACCTTCTAAAAGCATGACTCCTCCAATAAAAGGAGCCACGTCAATGATGAGATAGAGAGACTGCTTCTTGTTTGGATTAAGTTTAAGGAAATCGCTGAAGACACGATCACCAAAATGATAATCTGCCAGAAGGCCAGCACAGTTTTCAGTAATCTCGTGCGTGCTCAGGCCAAAGACGACGCAGGAGAAGTGACATCAAAGCAGGCACCCCAAGAATTCAGGGGGGGGGGGGGGGGGGTTGATGATAAATTTAAGAGACGGTCTGGCGTTCATTCGGTGGTGCGGCGTGGGGAGGCTGCTAGCTCAGACACGAAAGCGGCTGAAGCCTTTGTTATGACGTTTGATAAGTTGACTCTCCAGGAAGGTTACAGTCCTCAGTAAGTCTTCAACTGACAAAATTTGGCTTTTGTTCCGTATCTGGAATACAAACCTACCCTATTTATTAGGGGAATTACTTTCGGCGAAGCTGAAAAGATGAGCCATTAAAATTTAGTGAGGGTTAATTACCCATTCTGCTAGTTAGCAGGGGTAGTTCGGTTAGCTTGCTACTGCTCCCTGTGATTTAGCTCACTTTGCTTTTGGCTCGGGTGGTGAACAGACGTTGCTGCTCTTCATCCTCACCAAGCTTTTTGTTTTTGCTTTTTCTCTTCAATGTGTTTGTTTTGACTTCTGCCAAACATGCATAATTGCCCTGAACTTGAAGGGCGGCTCTGCGGTACCTCTTCATGTCTGCCGTGAACACTGATCCACACCCTTTGTCCCGCCTGCAGAGGTCAACGGTGTGATAGTGGTAATAAGTGTATTGAGTGTCGGGAGTGGTCTGCCTCCCAGTGGGAAAGGTTTAGCCGCCGGCGGAAGAAGTCATAGCTGGCTATTTCTCCAATGAAGGTTTCTTCCAAAAGCAAAAAACCCAAGGCTTCCACTTCCCGATCTTCCTCTGAAGCTCCTGCTCGTTTGGCCTCTTTCGAGAGACCGTCGAGTAGGAGCACAGACGCTTTAACTGATGGTCAACCCCAGTCCTCGAGAGATGGTGTTGCTTCCCCCTAGTGAAACGGCCCCACCTCTTCCTTCAGGGTGAGGCCTCGTCTCTTTCTCCTTATGTACTGGTGTGGTCATCCTTTGGGGCTAACGGGTCCGCCCTCCAAGGATACCTTGCTGCAACTGCTCATCCGTGGTGCTATTTTGCAGCCCCCGTCAACTTTGGGGGTTAATCTACTGTTCTGCGTTGACATAGTGGTGTCAGAGGCATCGTCTGTTGCCCTTTCTGGCGACGCTTTTTCTCCTTTGGACTCTTTCGTCGTTGATGCTGACTGCCCTTCCCCCGTGCTTGTACATCCTTCAAGGGGGAAGCAAAGTCCTTCGTCTGTCTCTTCTGCGAGTGTTTCTCCTCCTTAGCGGAGTTCACTCATAGAGACTCCTTTGCGGAGGACTGCTGCTTCGAAAGGTCAGCTTGCTGATCCACCGCCCCACAAAGGGCGTCAACGTTCCCGCAGGGTTTGCCCTCCTTTTCGCCTTAGAGGTATCCCTTCACCATCAGTGAAAAGGTACCTCTTCGGCTCTTCAACGCAGCCTTCCCCCGCAGAGAAGCCTTCTCATTCGTCATCTTCTGGCCCTCAACCTTTGCCTTCTCCTGGACTTTCTCTTGACAGTGCTGCCGCTAGTCCTTGGACTCTTCTGTAGATTGCGCGATCCCCTTCGGTAGATGTTCACCTTTCCAAAGGGCACATCCCTATTCCTGATCTACCAACACGCCTATCATCATCATCTTGCCGACCTTCTGACCTGCCTTCTCTGTTCCTGTCTCATTTTCTACGCCTGCCTAGTCGCCGTGTGACCAAGCGTCACTTGCCCTCGAGTGTTCCAGCAATGCGCCTTCATCGTGCCCCCATGCGGTCGCTTCTTGCGCAGCGCTCTCCTACTCGTCAGTGTGCTTGCGCTCCTGAAAAGCCTTCAGTTGCTCACCAGCAGCTCGTGAGCGCTCACCGGCTCGCCATCACTCTCCAGCGCGACAACGATCTGCAGCGCCCCAGTGATCTCCTGCTCTCCAGCGTTTTTGAGCACACCAATGCTTGCCAGTGTGCCAGCGCTCTTCAGCAAGACAGCGTTCACTAGTACGCCAGTGGTCTCTTGCGCACCAGCGCTCTCTTGCGCACCAGCGCTCTCCTGTGCACAAGTGCTCTCCTGCGCGCCAGCGCTCTCCTGCATGTCAGCGCTCTTCTTTTCGCCAGTGCTCTCCTGCGTGCCAGAGCTCGCTTGCGCGCCCATACTCACCTGCGCACCAGTGCTCTCTGGCTTGGCAGTGCTTTCCTGCGGGTCAGCGCTCCCCAGCACGCCAGTGCTTCCCGGCTCGCCGGCACTCGCCAACCCACCAGCACTCGCTAACCCACCAGCACTCGCCAACCCACCAGCACTCACCAACCCGCCAACGCACCAGCACTCTCCTGCTCACCTGCGCGGGTCAACTCGCAGACTCTTGCCAGTAGAACAAGATTCCCCTACTTTGAGGAAGTCGCACTATCAGAAGGAACAGAAAGGTAGGTGTTCCAACAGGTCACTGTTGCCCCGTTCCCCTCCCCTCAAACACATTACAGCACGTCGGGCAGGGAAAGAGGGAAAGGGCTCCACAGAAGGGTTCAAGATCCCAAAGATTCCATCTTCCAAGGCAGACCCATAGTGTCATCTACCGGTAGAGACTTCTCAAAGGGAACCTTCGGTCCCTTTCTCTTAAGGAGGTCTTTGTGACAGTGCTTCCATCAGTAAGCAGCCCTGGTTCAGTACCATGGTCAGAGCTGTCGTACAAGCCTTTGGGCCTCCTTTTTCATCTCACTCTTCTGAGACCTCTCAACATCCGTCTGCACCAGCAGAGCACATGCAAAGAACCTCGGCTGCTTCTCCCTTGAAGAGAAAAAAAGGAGTCTCTGATGCTGTGACATCCCCTAGGATGAAACTGGCTCCTGTTATGCCTTCGAGGCCTGTCATTCCCAACTCTACCGCCTCACATCTGCCGAGGGAGCCTCGCAAGAGGCGGATATCCTCCCCTTCACCTTCGGAGAAAAGATTCCCCTCACGGGAAGAGCTCTCCGCTTCCGATGGAAAACAGGGAAGACAACTCCAACCTCCCTTCGATGTTTGTCTTGGGTAGATACAATAGTTTGAAAGGACATGTTTTAAAACACAAAAATATCATTCCCCAAAGTATGAGCAGCGAGACAAGATTCGACTAATGTATTGTTTGGTCAAACCTGTCATCGCTTCATTGTCATCAGCATTTTGGAAGTAAACCGAGCCTCAATGAGAGCGCCAGCCGCGATAAGGTGACTCCTGTTTTGACCAAGATGTCATCGTCTTAATTAGTGGAGTCAGCATATTTTGAGAAAGCAAGCCTGAGGGATATCCATGTTTATGAAATATATCATCATGGAAGGTCACGTGCTGCCCTTTTTGTAACGACTTAACACGGGGTCCAGATTGCATCAGAAATTTCTTTTAGAAGCTTCTATGGCGTGATCCAAGTGGTTGTTTTTGAGGAAGCCTATAGAGACGCAGAATTGTTAAAAAGAACGCCTTCTATGGAAATGACCACAGCCCACTGTAATTAACTCCGCCCATACACGGTTATATAAACTTCAAGAAGAGATTGTCCAAGAGAGATAGGACAGGACATAAGACAAGAGAGGAATTATGTCCGAAGCAGATGAGATCCAAGTTCTAACGAGATAAGAAACATAGAAGACCAGAAGTCTGATAGAGCCAGATTCTAACCTTCCCGTCAAACAACAAAAGCCTATCGTTAAAATCCTGTTATGGCCTAGAAGAAGAGACAAATTGAAGCAGCCAGCCCTCCCTGCTTGTGACGAGAAGTAGCCAGCACTGCCTGCAGCCTGCCTCAGTACAACAGTATCATCGAATTCTTTGAAGAAGACCTCTGATGTCCCATCTTGATGCTAGCCTTTCTGTGACGTCTTCAAATCCGGTCATCACGCCAGTTTCATCTGAACTTCAGGCGCCCTTTTGCGACGTTCTCAAGCTTGAAGTCTCCTTACCAGTATTGCCTCAGCAGTTGCAGAAAACTATTCCTTAAGTATTTCTACTGTACTGACTGTTCTCCTTTTCTATTGATGTTTTGATTGATTTGATTTGTCAGTTAAAGTAACCGAAAAAGTATCATTAATTTTTTTTATAAATTTGTGAATAAACGTGTTGTTTTGTGAGTTTCTTTTTATATTTATTTCCCATATTTCAATGGTGGTTGTTGGAAGCATTTATTTTGATTATTAAACGAACCTGTAACTATTTTAAGATCGTAACAGTTTGCGACCTTGCCAGGATATTCAGCAACGTAACCAATTGAAACGGAGAGAATATAGAAAGAAAGAATGAGTGAAATTACGAAAGATTTGATAGCTTCAGGTAAACTTCTTGGTCTAGATGGTGATGCTCTATGTATGTTTTTAAGAGAGAACAGGAAATGTATGAGAGACTAAAGAGCAGCTGAAAGAGAAGAAAATGAAAGACAGGGTGAGGAAAATGAAAGACAGCGAGAACAAAATGAGAGACAGCATAAGCACGAGTTAGAAATTACTCATTTAAGGCAAAATCTTCATAATAGTCCGCCAGGTAGCAGACCAGGAAGTAATACGTCATATAGCAGACGAGATAGTAATTCATCATTGAACGATGATTCTGATAATTTAGATATGGGTGCAGTGTTGAAATTAATTCCAAAATTTTATGAGGAAGATGTAACGAAATATTTCATGTTTTTTGAAAAGTTAATGAACAGAGTAGGTTGTCCCAAAAACAAGTGGACTTTGTATTTACAGTCAGTCTTAGTGGTAGGGCACTTTCTGTGTATAGTTGCATGTCTGAGGATAAAAGTGAGTACTATGATACTGTTAAAGAAACTGTTCTTAATGCATACACGTTAGTACCTGAGGCGTACCGTAAGAAATTTAGAATTTTGAAAGGGGATGAGAGCAGTACTTATATAGAATACAGAAAGAAGTTAGAAAGATCATTTTGTGATTGGTTAACTTCTGCTGAATTTGATAGTTTTGATGATCTCAAGAACTTAGTTTTGTTAGAAAACTTCAAAGATAACATATCTCCAGACATTAAGCTATACAGTATATAGAAGATAGGCGTGAAAAGTCTCTTACAGATGCAACAAGGTTGGCAGATGAGTACAATCTTACTCATAGTTTAAGTGATAGTAAAAAGAAAAATAATCCTTCTTCTAGTAAGATACAACATTGTAAGAGTAGTTTTAGCAATAGCAATACAGGGAAATATGATTATCATTATTATTGTTATACATGTGGAAAACCAGGTCATGCTGCCAGGTTTTGTAAGAGCAAATGGGAAGGTAGTAGTTCAGAGATAATTTGTTATCCATGTAATAAAAGAGGGCATATAGCAAGGAATTGTATAGTAGAGGAGAAGAACGTTAAGAAACCAGTGTCTCTTGTTAATAATCTTTCATCAAGCAGAAATGACATTATGAAAGAAACTAGGAAATTTAACGGAGATTTTTTGTCTGAATGTGTAGTTTCTTCGCTTGAAGGAGGGGATTCGAGAGAAGTTAGCTTGCTGAGGGCCACCGGAGCAGCCGTTTCCCTTATTAGGAAAGAGAGTGTGCCAACAAGGGCAAAAATCAGGATGAAAGAAAAATTTATGTTCAGTGGATTTCCGAAATACTTGTGTTTTTTGTCCTTTGTTGAAGATGAACTTGAAAAGTCAGGGAGTGTCAGGAGATGTAAAACTAGCAGTTGTAGACTATTTGCCCGTTGACAGCGTTGAAATTATTGTCGGTAATGATTTAACTACATCCAAATGTGTGAATCCTATTTTAAGTAAGGTTCCAGTGCCTGAAATGGTAGTAACTAGGTCAGGTTTAGATACAAATATAGACTACGGTCATAGTTTGTTTGAGGATTCAAACGTGTGTGATAGAGGCGGTGAGGTTGATCTTAGCAAGTGTGGGGCTGAGAAGACCAACTCCTTCGGTGTTGACAGTGTTAGCCAAGTTGATGATGTAGCTGTCGAAAGTAGTGACGTAGACGTAGTCGATGTAGTGTATTCAAGTAATAGTTACTGCAATGGTTTAGGCACTAACATTTTGATCAGAGATGAGCTAATTAAGTTGCAGAGAGAGGATGAGACACTGTCTCAAAATTTTGAAAGCGAGTTGGATGATGATCACGATAATGTTTGTAAGGAAACCTTTTGTTTTAAGACAAAATTTTGTGTCATTATGTTCGTCCCAAGTCAGTTAGCAAAGAGGGTAGAGAGGATTACATACAAAGTTTAGAGAATTACAAGGAGAATTTAAGGAAAGCTTGGAAATTAGCAATAGAAAACGAGAGCAACAACCAAGGGGAAACTAAAAGAAGATACAATCTTAAGGCAAAGGAGGGAAATTTCTGTGTGGGAGATAAAGCCTTAGTATTAATTCAGAAAGAAGGTCCCTCATTATCTTACAAGTTCGAAGGTCCTTTTCCTATTTTAGGAAAAAGGGACAATGTGAATGACTTAATTCATATGGGTAGACGTATAGCTAAGTGGCTGCACATAAACTTGCTAAAGAAATACAACGAACGCCCAATACCAGTAATAGCTGTGTCGCAGCAAGAAATTAGTTTTGAGAAAAACTCTGATGTACTTAAAATTTCAAGTTATTTAACTAGTTTAGAAGAAAAATGGAGTGAATTATGTTTTTCTAAATTATACAGAAACTGTTAGTGATAAATTAGGTTTAACTAATCTTTTAGAATATGATATTGAATTACAGGACACTAAACCCATTAGACAAAGTACATATCGTTTGAGTCCAGAGAAGGCTAATTCAGTAGGAAAGGAAATTAAGTATATGTTAGATAATAATTTGATAGTTCCCAGCGAGAGTGAATGGTGTTCTGCGGTAATTCTGGTAAAAAAGGAAGATGGAACTGATAGGTTGTGCATTGATTTCAGAAAAGTAAAGTGTTACTAAGCAAAGTGATTTTCCACTTCCGAGGATCGACGATTGCTTAGATCGGATCGGAAATGCTAGATTCATCTCCAAGCTTAATTTGGTCAAAGGTTATTGGCAATTACTGTACCCCTAAGCAGACGAGCTAGGAAAATATAACACCGTTCGGTAGTTATGAACCTAAAATAATGCCTTTTGGATTAAGCAGTGCAGCCAATACTTTCCAAAGATTAATTAATAAAGTTTTTAAATGGTATTGATAACTGTCTTGTATTTAGATGATCTTGTTATATTTTCAGAAACTTGGGAAGAATATTGATGAATTATAGCTAAAGTCCTGATAGCCTTAGAAAAAGTAAATCTTGAAATAAATTTAAAGAAATGCAAATTTGGGAAAACCTTTATCACTTATTTAGGGCATAAAGTGGGTTTCAGTAAGATTTGTCCTAAAAGTGGGAACACAGAATCTATAATCAATTTTCAAATATCAACCACTAAAAAGCAGGCTATGAGATTTCTCGGGATGGTTTCATATTTCCTTAGATTTGTACCCAATTTTTCAGAAATAAACGCTCCCATAACTAATCTTTTCAAGAAGGGATGAAGGTTTGTATTTTGATGGGGAATGTGTAGAAGTTTTCAATGAATTAAAGGCCGTAATGCTTCAAGAGCCAGTATTATTGTTACCTGATGTTAGCAAGGAATTTAATTTATCGATCGATGCTAGTGACATTGATATAGGAGTCTAGTTGCAAGAAGTGAATGTGACGAAGCACCCAGTCACATATTATTCAAGAAAACTTGATAAAGCTCAACAAAATTATTCAACTATTGAAAAGGAACTGTTTAGTTTAGTTTCAGCCTTGCAGCACTTTGGATTTATGTACGTAGTGGTCCTGTTTTAACTGTGTATACAGATCACAATCCGTTAGTTTATTTGGAAAAATTTCAGAATAAAAATAAACATCTCGTGCGTTGGAGTTTAGAGCTACAATATTATAATCTGAAAATAATTCATATAAAAGGAAAGAATAATGTTATAGCTGATAGCCTTTCTAGAGATTTTTCAGAATAAGAAAAGCATTTATTTTTATTTTTTTATCAACGAATTTAGAGGTTTTTTTTACTGAAGTTTTGTGTTGAGTGAATGGAATGCGAAAGAAAAATGTTTTGCTGATGTTAAGTTGAAGCTTTATGCGGAAGTTCCGGAGTTCGTGGATGAATGTGTTTCTTCGTTGTAGACCTTTAAAAAAAAAGTAAAATCAGTAGATTTTCTTTTTTTTTTCTTTTTGGGGAACGTGTCATGGGTAAATACAATACTTTTAAAGTATATGTTTTAAAACACAAAAATATCTTTCCCCAAAGTGTGAGTAGCGAGACGAGATTCGACTACCGTATTGTTTGGTCAAACCTGTCATCACTTCACTGTCGTCAGGATTTTGGAAGTAAGCTGAGCCTCGAAGAGAGCGCCAGCCGCGATAAGGTGACTGTTTTGACCAAGATGTCATCGTCTTAATTAGTGGAGTCGGCATGTTTTGAGAAACCAAGCCTGAGGGATATCCACATTTATGAAATATGTCATCATGGAAGGACACATGCTGCCCTTTTTGTTACGACTTAACACGTGGTCCAGATTGCATAAAAAGATTTCTTCTAGAAGCTTCTATGGCGTGATCGAAGTGGGCGTTTTTGAGGATGCCAATAGACACAGAATTGTTAAAAAGAATGCCTTCTATGGAAATGACCACAGCCCACTGTAATTAACTCCGCCCATACACGGTTATATAAACTTCAAGAAGAGATTGTCCAAGAGAGATAGGACAGGACATAAGACAAGAGAGGAACTAGAGGAACTATGTCCGAAGCAGATGACATCCAAGTCCTAACGAGATAAGAAACATAGAAGACCAGAAGTCTGATAGAGCCAGATTCTAATCTTCCCTTCAAACAACAAAAGCCTATCGTTAAAATCCTGTTATGGCCTAGAAGAGACAAATTGAAGCAGCCAGCCCTCCCTGCTTGTGACGAGAAGTAGCCAGCACTGCCTGCAGCCTGCCTCAGTACAACAGTATCATCGAATTCTTTGAAGAAGACCTCTGATGTCCCATCTTGATGCTAGCCTTTCTGTGACGTCTTCGAATCTGGTCATCGCACCAGTTTTATCTGAACTTCAGGCGCCCTTTTGCGACGTTCTCAAGCTTGAAGTCTCCGTACCAGTATCGTCTCAGCAGTTGCAGAAAACTATTCCTTAAGTATTTCTACCGTACTGACTGTTCTCCCTTCTTATTGATGTTTTGATTGATTTGATTTGTCAGTTAAAGTAACCAAAGAAGTATCATCAATTTTCTTTATAAGTTTGTGATAAAACATTTTGTTTTTTCATGAGTTTCTTTTTATATTTATTTCCCATATTTCAGTGGTGGTTGTTGGAAGCATTTATTTTGATTATTAAAAGAACCTGTAATGATTTTAAGATCGTAACAATGTTGGAGTTTTATCTCCTCAGTAAGGAATTGAAGGACTCTTAAGACTCTACCAAAGTCTTCCTCGAGGACCTCCAAGCCTACAGGAACCACTAGTCACTCTTGGGATGTTCACGACCCACCCCGAGAGGAGCTTTCTGGGGTGGAAGAAGGAGACTTTGCTGCCAGTCCCACTTCAGAGTAGTAGCAGAAAGAGTCAGAAAATGCCTTCTGGCAATTCCTGACTCTAATCAGGGTACTGGCCCGGAGATACCCCCACAAAAGGGCAAAGACACGGTCCTAAATTGTAACTTCAGCACCCAGAATCCATCAGAGACCAGTGCAGCCTTGCCCTGGTCTCAGGGGATAAAGAGTGCCCAGGCTAAGATCGCCCAACAACTCTCCGACTTCTTTCACTGATTGGGCTCTACTGCCAAGCTCCTTCCACCTCCTCGCATCCAGCAGAGGAGGTACTATGAGGTCTTGGATGAGCGTTGTCCAGCTCTTCTACTCCACCACTCTCAGGAAGAACCAACCAAGGTGGTCTCTCTTGAGAGGCTCTCCTGCCATCGGGTTTTTTCTTGGCAGCTGAGATCCTCAACCAGGAAAAGGAACATGAAGTATGACATGCAAGCTACTTCGTGGCTTTATTTTTGGTTGGGGACCCTGGGAATCCGTGTACAGACCTAGGATTTTTCCAAGGAAGGTACCAGGAGAGCCATGGAAACCCTCCTCTTAGGCACTCGCATTATCGAGTTTCTCGCCCAGCAAGCCTCAAACTTGTGGGTGAAATCCATCCTGAAACGACGTGATGTGGTGTCCTAAGAGATTCCATCAGCAGGTACCGAATGCTGAGATCGGTAGGCTCAGGAACTCCACTCTACAGGCATCCTTTCTTTTTGAGCCTAAAGACGTGGAAGACACTTCGGAGAGATGGAGGAAGTCTCACCAGGACTCCCTCCTCCACAGGGCCTTGATATCCAGGCCCCATAAACCCCCAGCTCCTCAGCATTCCCGTCCGGCCAAGACCTTGACGAACAAGACACCAGCAAAGCCAATTGTGTCTAAAAAGCCCTTTCTGACCAAGGATAGGAAAGGCACAAAGTCCTCCAGGGGAGGAAAACATCCTAGAGGGAGCGGTGGAGGCCGCAAATACTAGGATACGCACTCCCCCAACTTGTCCACCAGGGGGGGATGCCTGCAGCGTTGCTGGTACAGGTGGAAGCAACTCGGGGCTAAACCCTTGACAGTCTCCGTGATTCGTTGAGGGTATGGTGTCCCGTTTACGACATCTCTCCCTCCCCTGATCAAGAATTCAGTGTCAATCGACTCCCTTGTGATGGGATCAGCAAAGGGGCTAGCTCTCCGGGCAGAAGTTCAGATCCTGTTGAAGAAGGACGCTCTCTAGGAGGTCCTAGGTGGGTCTCCAGTCTTCTTCATTCAACTCTTTCTTGTGAAAAAGGTGTCTGGAGGCTGGAGACTGGTCATTGACCTCTCAGCTTTGAAGAAGCTTGTCAAGCAAACTTCGTTCAGCATCGAGACAGCAGACACAGTCAGACAAGCAGTAAGACTACAGGACTTCATGTGCACACTGGACCTAAATGACGTTTACTTTCAGATCTCAATCCATCCGTTTTCAAGGAAGTTCTTAAGATTCAGCCTAGACAACAAGAAATACCAGTTCAAGGTGCCCTAGTGTCATCTTGGGTACACAGGATTGGCATCTGTCTCCTCCGTTGTCTGGACGACTGCCTAATCCTAGCAGACTCGGTGTCAACCCTTCTTCAACACAAAGACAAACTTCTAAGGCTTTGCCAAGATCTGGGGATCATGGTACAGTAAACCTCGAGAAGTCTTCCCTGCTTCCTACGCAGAGACTGGTATACCCAGGCATGATAATGGACACCAATCTCGACAAAGCCTGCCCATGAGACGACAGGATAATGGGGCTGAGAGAGGTCGCAAGACCATTTCTCAGACGAGATGAACTTCATACATGGCTACATCTCCTTGGACACTTATCTTCTCTGGCCTGTCTAGTTCTCAATGGTCGCCTCAGGATTTGATATCTCTAGTAGTGATTCCAGTCAAGGTGGAATCAAGCCTTCGACTCCCTGGACACCCTGATCCCCATGGTACCAGTATAGCTGACGGACCTTGAATGGTGGGTGCGGGACGAAAATCTACAAAAGAGAGTGGATCTTCTCGTCCTCCCCCCAGATTTTATGCTGTTTTCAGACGCTTCAAAAGAAAAAAAAAGGTGGGGGCCCACTTGCTTCACCACAAGACCTCAGACCTCTGGTCAGAGTCAGAAGAATACCTCCACATAAATCTCTTAGAGATGAAGGCTGTCTTCCTAGCCCTTCAACAGTTCCATCAATTCCTGATGAGCCACTCAGTGGTGGTGATGAGCGGCAACACCACAGTAGTGGCTTATATCAACAAATGAGGTATTTTTTCGCAGCCCCTATCTCATATAGTAGTAGAGATACTGAGATGGGGCGAGATTTACTCGATACCACTATCAGCAAGCATCATTCCAGGCAAAAAGAATGCGCTCGCTGACAACCTGAGCAGAGCATCTCAGATAGTGAGTACCAAGTGGTCTTTGGATCATCTAGTAGCCAACAAAGTCCTGACTTTGTTGGGTTCTGTAACTGTGGATCTCTTCGCAACGGCCCTGAACTTCAGGCTCCCGCTGTACTGCTCCCCAGTCCCCATCCCCAAGGTTTTCTGGCAAGATGCATTCCAACAATGGTGGGACATCATCTACATCTACGCCTTTCCCCCGTTCTGTCTGATAAGGAGGGTACTCAACAAGGCTAAATGGTTTCCGGACCTTCTGCAACTCCTGACGAGTCTCCAAGAAAACTCCCGCCACGACACGATCTACTCAGACAACCATAGGCCAATATCTTCCACAAAGCCGTAGCTTCGCTACAATTTCACGCCTGGAGACTACCCAGCATCTCCTCACTTAGAGAGGATTTTCGCAACAAGTTGCAAGCAGGATGTCTGGATACCTGCGGAAGTCATCGGCAGCAGTCTACCAGACAAGGTGGAAAATCTTCTGTGGTTAGTCGTGGCAGGGGTATATCTCCTCTCGATGCCACTATTCGGGCAATAGCGGAGTTCCTTGTGTATTTGCGTGAAGAAATGTGCCTTTCAATCTTGGCGGTAAAAGGCTATCGCTCAGCGTCAAGCTTCGCCCTTAGACTATGGAATGGACATTTTCTCATCGCTGGAACTTTCTTTACTCATACGGAGTTACGAACTTACCTGTTAGCAGTCGAAAGTCAGACCTCCCCCGTGGAACGTGATTCGAATTCTCGGGTCTCTTAGGAGACCTTCCTATGAACCATTACGCAAGGCAACAGATCGCTACCTGATTTGGAAGACAGTGTTCTTACTAGCTTTTGGCTTCAGCCAAATTAGTCAGTGAACTTCATGGTCTCTCATACGACATCGCCCATTCAAGGAGATGGGGAGAGGTAACGTTCAGCTTCGTCCCTGAGTTTGTTGCCAAGACTCAGAATCCGGGAGTGGCAGATTTCCTATTCGACTATCTCTGGATTACAAGTCTCCGCTCCGAAACAGATGATCCTGATCACTTCTTACTTTGCCCATAGAGGAGTTTGAGGCTTTACCTCAAGAGAACAGCTGCAGCCAGTCCCCATGTGCCTGCACTTTTCGTCAGCACAGGGAGGAACAAAAGGAGGGTCACCAAGTGTTTATGTTTTCTGTTTTCTGCCATTTGTTAATGTTTTTTGCCATTTGTCATCCTCCTCTTCCGCTCCGCCACCTCACTTTCGGACATCGCCTCTCTCCAAAGGTATGGTTCCACATTTTTGTTACTGTATTTTCCATATGTTATTGCATTACTCTACTCTCTCTTCTAATTATACATTTTATTTTCTGGTTATTAATGCAAATGGTTGTATTTTATTGTGTTTAGTACAGTTTAGCCTTAATATCGAATTTAATGTTGGGTTTTTGAAGGGCTTGGAACAAATTAGGAGATTTTCATGTAAAGGCCATGATAGAAAATGTACCTTTCTATAGTAAAGGTAGCTAATAATAGTACAGTACAGTACATATGGTACTGAATATTTCGTATGTGTATAATATAGTACTGTATGTATTGTATTAGTTTCCATTTATTATTGCATTATATTCTAATTACTTCATTTACAGGTATTAACAGTTAGGTTAGGTACAGTGATGCCTCAGCATACAAAAGTAATCCGTTCAGGATACGGTTTCGTATGCTGATTTTTTCGTATCCTGAGTCGCGTTTTACATGTAAATAGCCTAATCCGTTCCAAGCCTTATGAAATACACCTTTTCTTTCATAAACACGCTGAACTGTAGTAATAAACATGCAATGCAGCCATTTCTATCATTCAATAATTAACCCAACCGTTAAAAACAGCCTAATCCATTCCAGAAACCACCATGAGATTATTCAATAATATAGTCATAGCCTAGTTATCCCCTCCAAGCCCTAAGAAAACGGTCCGTTTTCTTTACTACTGTATAAAAGTTACGGTACTGTATGTAAAGCATTGGGATCAGTGAAGGTGTATTGTTACCTGTACACCTAAATTAAGGGTTGATACCCTGAAAAAAAGGTACAGTTAATTAACAAAAAAGTTGAAACTTTTTAAAATTACTCTCAGCGACGAGTTGGGATCTCGTAAGCTTTTCGTATCCTGAAAATTTTTTCGTATACTGGGGCATAAAAATCTTCGTATCGCTTTTCGTACCCTGAATTTTTCGTACCCTGAATTTTTCGTAAGCAGAAACTTTCGTATCCAGAGGTATCACTGTATTTTACTTCTGTGCAAGTAATTAATTTTGGAAAGAATTTAGGCAGGGAGAGTGAAATTGTTTTGGGAAAAAGAAAACAGCCATCTGTTTGGCAGCCTAGCTAAGTGTGAGCGATCAAATAAAAAGGGAAGTCATATGATATACCAACTTGATGAAGTTATAATTGTATTGGGGATAGAATTTGAATGATTGAAGGTTATATAATATTGCATTTTTGAGCATATAATGTATCTTATTGAAATTATAAAATAGTATCAATAGTTGGTGTGTTCTCACATGCAAGTACAGTATGGCTTACGAAGCCCAAGATAATTGCGGTGGCATTTAGCAGGAACTCTTCATTAAGATGGTGTTTTCTGGTCCAATCCATACCAATTTACTGAAGTACTTGACTTGCACGGATCTCATTTAGCGTGACATTATTGTAGAAGAACATGTCAAGAATTTATAGGGGGATTTATTAATCATCTATTAAAGTGTGAATTTTATTGATTTTGAAAGCTATGTTAAGCCTATGAGAAGATTGGTGTGAATGGTTGGTAAGTAGTTACAGGTAATGTTGTAATGAAGCAAAAATTCATTTGTATTGCTGTTAGTGTGAAGGAGGATAAGTATCTCATAGAGTGTACGTAAACGATATACTAAAGGAAATGATTCTGGTGTCATGATGCAATTGATAAGGAATGTATTTTTGATATTTCCATCGCCTTTCTGAATTCTTTCTCTTTAGAGCTCTAGTTATTTTAGCATAATAGGGGTGACAGTACAGGTATCCTTTGCCCATTGTCTTTATCCTAAGCCCATATCTGTGGCTAGTGGCTATATTTTATTGTAGCAGTTGATGAGAAAAGTTTGAATAGTGTTACAGGATGAGTGCATGTTAAGTAGGTAAAAATCCTAATATTTTTTAAAATCCTTACCACTCAAAATTAATGTTAAATTCCTCGTTTTATCTTTATACAAAGGATGTAACATAAAAAGCCTTGCCCAAAACTTTGTTCAAAATAATTTTTGGGAGTTAATGTAGTTGGCTGTTAGTTTTGTCTTGTCCACCCTTAAGTTTTTGCTCAGTCTATTACATTTTCATCAAATTGGCCATCTGGCTAGAGAAATAGTACCATTAATAGTTCAGCATATTATTTTTATTGACATAATTATCTGTTAGACATTTTTGTAAGCTTTACTAATTTAGTACAATATCGTGGTTGTATTTTAAGCCTTTTTGTTCTTCAGAAAGTGATATTTAATTGATAAATGGATAAGTTTACATTACATGATTAGATTACATACATAATTATTCCTTTTCAGAATTTAGTGGCTTCAAAGTTGGCAGCAAACTTTATTTTCCTTTTGGAACTAACTTGGTATTTTGTTAGAATTTCAGGTGTGGAAGATAATCTTTATATTGTTTTCACAGAAAAAAATTTCCTGTTACCTTTATATTACCTTTATATCATTATATATATATATATATATATATATATATATATATATATATTTATTATATATATTATATGTGTGCGTGTGTATATATATTACATTACATTACATGACATTACATTACACATTTAACTGATCTTCCACATGGTAGCATGCATCTCTTAAACTCATGTTGTACTGCTTGATACCTAAAATTTTCATTTTATATGGAAATGAAATTCTTTCATTTAGATTGCAGTATGAATATGTTTTCCCAGTAGCAGATATTCTTACTGACTTAATATTACTCATTATCTAGAATGTTTAGGATTTAATGCTAAGAACTGATTTTTTTTACTCATATTTTTGAAAATTCAAAACATTTCAAGATTTTGCAGTATTGCCTCTTGGGTATGGTATATGTTTCCATCTCTATAACCCATTTTTTCATTTTATAATTTCCAAGGAAGTTTAAAAACCTAGAAACTAATACTCCCATAATAGTACTTATCTATTTGATATAATCAAAGTTGTTTGCATTTTATTTGCTGTTTTCACTAAGTATGGTATGAAGTTTAGAACTGCATGGTTATAGGTGAAGGGAATGGCTGTAGTGTTGGTATGATTGTTATTTCTTCAACTTGGTTACCTTGCGTGAAATTCATTTGATGTGTTTATGAAGCACACAGAACTTGACTCATGAGCTTTCAGTAACATTGTGGTGTAACATAACTATTATATAAGAACAAAATTTTTTTTTGTCAGTATCATCGTTGATATTTCTTTTTTAACCACTTGTGTTATTCAAAGCTCTTGACAAAAATTCTCAGGATTTTTAGGGTCTTGGTTATATTAATGATACAGATGTAGTGTGAAAGCTATCTATGTAGTTTTTATATTTGTGGATGCATTATTCTTGATGTTATCTCTTTTATATTTTCATGTCTGTTAACTGACTTGCTAGCTGTTTTAATTTGATTTTTTGGTGGTATTTCAACCGGTATTGTTCCAATTATTGAATTAGACCCATTGAAACTGATGACAAGCTCGGATATTTAGAAATGTAGCTCAAAATACTATACCTCATCCGTTTGTCAAAGTAATAAAGTAGCTTGGGTATGTATTTGAAAGATTAGCACAAACTGTAAGGCTTAACATTTAGCAGTATTATTATAAGCACTACTTTGAAAAAAACCTTTCCCCTAAGTAGAAAAAATTGTTTTTAAGCATATAGCAACAACTTTAAAGTCCAGAACATTACCTGGAAGTTTTGTAGTGTAAATTTTAGAAATTTCATATTCAACTCTTTCTAAGGGTATTTCTAGCGTAAAGAAAAAGAATAACATATTTGGAAGTTCCTTGTAAAGCCACATCTAATATAATTCAACATTTTATACTGTACGCATCCATGTGAATGAACTAGGAAAAATAGAATCCATATAGAAACAATTTTCGTTCATAATATTCCGTACATTTAATGTATGCATGTATGGAAAGCATTAAACATTAATGATGATAGTTTTAGGAAATGATAAAATTTGTTGATGTTTATTCAAAACCTTTTGATTGTTCTCATCTTGGAGATCATAAATAGTTTGTAACTGCTCACTGTTTGGGATTTTAGCCATTTATTTGAAATCAGACTGTAGAGCAGTACTGAGGAGGGCGGGAAAAGCTAGGCGAATGTCATTTTTTGTAGTAAGGCCACATTCTGAAGGGAGATGAAGTTTGTATTTTATCCATTGCCTTGTGACTTCAGTAAACCAAGTTAATCGTACCCCTTGTCATATGTGTTTATTGCTGAAGGAAATATATATATTTTTATATGATTTGTATGTAGTATGTTGTGCTAGAAAATAGGCAGATGGGGATTTGCTTGATAATTCATTTTAGTACGTTTGTTAAATTGCATTGCTGTGCTTCTCTTTGTAGATTTATTTTATTATAAATGAATGTTCACTGTTAAATTATCGACTTAGTTTTAGTGTAGGTTCCGTTTTGTGTTACTATGTTGACCACAGGAATGGTTGGAGTATCTTGGTGAATGATTAGTAAGAAAAATATGAGCAGTAGAGAGTGTCATTGGAATAGTACCTTGAATTAATATAAAATTAGTAAAAAGAGCATTTTTAATTTTTGTACAGTTGCATTTGACACAGTGCTGCTGCTATTTAAAAAAAACATAAGAGGATAAACTGCTAGGTGCAGGTCTATTTCAGACTATTAGCATTGGGTATGTCCCATGCTGACTCCCTTTGATTTGCAGGCTGAATACACTAAGGCTCTAGAGGTATATCACAACTCGCCTGCCTACCAACAGTATCTGGCAGCCAAGTCCAAAGGTAGGTTATTGGAAGCTGAGATGGGGAGCCAAAGCAGCACCATAATAAGAGATTTTGATGCTCCTATTTAAGGGCAGCAGCACCGTCAGGTTATACATATCGTGTGGTCAAGCGGAATGGTGTTTGAACTTATTCCTGTTCTCTACTTGAGCATGTTCTGTTTGATGTTGGAGTTTACTAAATGTCCAAAGGGAAATTCTGGAAGTCAGAAAGTGCTCTTTGCATTTATGGCTTGTATTCAGTGAAAATAGTTTTGGTGACTTTGTGATAACCATCAAGAGGGGTTAATTGATCTTATGTGTGTTTTGTGATTTTCAGAATTTTTCCCCGTTCTGTTAAAAGTGCATGATCTCGTATAGTATTGAGAAAACTACTACCATTTTAATTTGCATTTGCATGTTTAGTAGAGAGCTCTTTAACACTTTCTCTTTATAGTGATTGCTGAGATTACGTGAAACATATTTGTGTGAAAAAGAAATCTTTCTTCTTTTCATTTTCCATTGTTGTTACTTCATTTGCCAGATAGAGTTCTGGAGATTTCATGTGGCTTTCAAGTGTGCCCACTCCAGTGTAGTTTCGGTATTTACAACCTAACAACCTGCGTAAACTGAGAATTTTCTAGAAGTGGCAGAATCTTCATTAACTTTTGATAAGTCAAAAAAAGTCATGAAAATTCATTGAAAATGCTTAGGAGTTATTTCATAGCCAAATATTGAAAGTTATAGAATGTTGTTCTCCATAATAATGAATTAAAAACAGACTTAGATTTTCATTGTTGTTAGACTTTTATACTTGATGACATCTTGCGTTTAAGCCACAAAAATCTTATAAGTACTTACTGCATAGTGTCTCTTCAGTTTAGGCCCTTTGTATCCAAGAAAACATTGTAAATTTTGTTTAGAATTATGAAAGATTTAACATTACGGTAACATTTGCCTTTTGTA
Organism: Palaemon carinicauda; assembly: GCF_036898095.1. Classification (NCBI taxonomy): domain Eukaryota; kingdom Metazoa; phylum Arthropoda; class Malacostraca; order Decapoda; family Palaemonidae; genus Palaemon; species Palaemon carinicauda. Next base: position 51,993,555 of record NC_090743.1, read on the forward strand.
ATACCTATATTGCTAGAAAATCATTTTCATGGTATTCGACTAAATTATTTGGGTTACTTTCAACTCGAGACCATTGAACTGTATGACTGATAGATTATCCATAGAAATGTTCGTGAATAACTGAATATGAAAGTCTGTGTCTCATTTGATACCAGCTATATCTGTGCTAGTTGAGAGCTACTTACATTTAGTGTTTTGTTGGATCACCTTGATGTAATCCTTTATCAATTCCTGTCTTTTTTTGTAGCTTCTTGCTTGTGTCTGGAATATCTATAGAATGACTACATGCATGTGGAGACTAGTTTGCATGCAGCTCTAACTAGAAGTGAATTAGAACATCCTTCCTTCTGCAACTGTCATGAAACTTAATTTCATTTGTAATATGTTTTTATTCCACCACCATACAACATTAACAAAATAACAAAGGATTTCTTTTGTAAATTTATTTCATCCTGTTGCACCTAAATCGCCATTCTTAGCACTTTGATAGCATTTTCACTTGTAAACTACTTGCATATGTGGTTTTTGTTTTGCAGCTTGAGTATGAAAAGGCTATGAAAACATATCATGCTTCGCCAAGTTATCAGGCATACTTAAATGCCAAAACAAAGGGTGAGTGTGAATCTAGTTTGTATATATATCAATGTTTTTTGTATTTTACAAATACAATATCTTCATATTTTTTATGTGTTCTGTTTGATATTTTTATTATATAAAAGTTTATTAGTCTTTTTGAGAGAGAATTAATCTCACCCATCATCTATCTCTTTGGGTATTTATTACATGTTTTTATAAGAAAATATTAGGTTTCACATTTATTTTTCTTGGTGTTATATTTCTTATTAAGTATAAGAGGGTTATTTTTATAGTAACTGAATCATTTGGTCATGTAAAGAGAAAGGCCCATTAAAAGTGATTAAAAAACTTATGAATTGTCTTTGCACTTTTTGTTGGAAATAATTGTGGTAGTGTCATTATTGCACTGCGCTTCTTAGTTTTCCCCTTTCGTGTTATCAAATCATGTTACTGCATACTACAGTTAGCCCTGCAGGGCAATCGTGGGTAGACAAAGCTAAATATTCCTCGTAATGTTCATTTTGGCTCTAAATTAATTGAATTTTATCCCACTGGACCTCGCTGCCCAATTGTTGATCCAACTAAATCAGTCAGCACTTTCTCTTTTCCTTTTGGTTATTTCTTTTATTCTCCCATCTTTTCCTTTTTGGCTTGAACTTGTTGATGACTTTGGCTTGCTTGACTATACTTTGGCGGCTGCTTTGGATTTGGTACAGTGTGGGATGGACGGCATTCCATCTCAACCTGTACCAATTTAGACTCCATCACCCTCTGACAGACCCCATTGGGTGCAGACCAAGTCTGTTAAGAGTCTGGCTCCAGTGATCCGGTTTTAAGTCGCCCATATTTGCGGGTAATGGGTGACGCTAGGCATTGGAGTCACCGGTGAGAGGGGCTAACTACCCCCACTGATCAGTGTACGCCCATCTAAAGAGAGGCAGCCCCTCTCTAATAGAGGACTGGTCCCCACTGAAGCCTCTTCTCGTGTTGGGCCACATGAGATAGGAGGACTGACATCCTCCAAGAAGAGGTGGATAACCCTTCTTGCTTCTTCCGTAAAAACCCACCCCTCTGTTGACGACCTGAAAAATACAAACATGGACCTCGGTACAGACAGCTCCAACTCGGGTTCTAATATTGTAACATTAGAACCTTTTTCACGTTAGTTAAAGAATGATAAGAAAACACTAGAGAAGAAGAGAGAGTGAGAAATGATGACAGTACAGAAAAATATAGAAAAGTAGAAATATTACCTGGTCACTATGAAGTAGTGAATTATGAAATTTGTTTTATTTTGGAATTTGAAAATGGAAGACATGAGCTTATAAATGTTTTTAAAGCTAACAGGGAAATAGTTACTACATGTGGAGGGCAGCCAAAAATTCTTCCCCAAGGAAATGGAAGTCTCTTGATAGAGAGACTATCCCCAATACAAGGTGAAAGATTAACAACACTCACAACATTGGATGGTCATAGTGTCAAATGCATTTCACACCCCACTTTCAACCAGAGTAGGGGTGCGATATATGCTCCAGAACTGCTGTACATAAAGGAAAAAGAAATTGAGGATGAACTGAAAAGTCAAGGAGTAGTAAAAGTAGTCAGAATGAGAGTTGGAAAACAAGGTATTCCTCTTGCTACTTTGATTGTAACATTTGATCAATGCAGATTACCAAATATTATTAAAGCTGGTTGGCTATCTTTGAAGGTAAAACTATATATCCCTTCACCATTGTGATATTATCATTGCCAAATGTATGGCCATTTAAGCCAGAAATACAAGGAAAAATAGTCATGGAGTGTGCATAGAAAATCTAAATTGCATACATTGTTGGTAAGCACACCCAGCTACATCTAAAAGCTGTATTAAGTTTATTTTTGAAAAAGAAATTCACGCCATTAGGACTATGGAAAGGGTTATGTTTAAAGAGGCTTGTAAAGGAGCTCTTGAAAAGCAGATAAGACCACAACAACATTTTTTAATGGTTCTGAAGAAAAACGTGCCAAAGCACATGGACGAAAATTATAGCCTCACTTCTAACATAAAGAAATATATGAAAGTAGTTAAAGAGGTTGAAAGTCCCATTGAAAATTTATATCCAGGAATTGTAGAAAAATCCAAACAGATACTTAAAGATCTGAAAGATATTCAAAAGCTATCTACTCCCATTCTGAACAATAGTACAAACCTCTCTCAGGCCGTGATGGAGGTTCCACTCGAAACCAATTTACCTGGTGAACCTGTAGTGGGAAAGGTGCAAAAATCTGATAGCTCACAACCTTTTAATCCAAAGAGAGAGAGACCTCCATCTCTCTCGCCTCCTACCATAAGAAACGTTAAAGTCACAACTTCAAATGAATATGATGTCTGGTGATGTTTCTGATCAACTGGAAGACATCTTAAATAAATCAGAAATTCAAGTTGAGGTCCACCATACTCCTCAACAATTAGATCAAAAGGACACAGAAAAAGACAAATACAAAACCCAATATATCAAGATCTTCTCTAGAGATACCATCGAGAAATAGTGTTAGATCAAATATTGCCAATGGGAAGACTTCATCCAAGGTGTCTTGCAAAAAATAAACCATAGTTTTTTCCTCCATTCTGCAGTGGAATTCCCAGGGTTTAAGGGCAAAATATGAAGAACTTAAGCTCCTCATACGTGAGCACTCCCCTATAATTGTATGTCTACAGGAGAGCACGCTCGATGCTAATACTCCTTGTCCTCGAGAGTATGTTAGCTATAGGACACTATATGATCAACGAGCAGGGAGCCTTGGGGGAAGTTTTATATACGTTCGTTGAGATGTTCCCCAAGTATCTTTGTCTATCTGTACCCCTCTGCAGGCAGTGGTTGTACAGATTGATATAGGGAGAAAATACACAATCTGTTCTCTTGCCTCCAAATTATAACATCTCATATGATAATATAGTAGAGGGGATTAAACAACTCCCACAACCTTTTCTCATACTAGGAGATCTCAATAGTAGACATCCTTTATGGGGTGATGTTTTGGCAAATGCAAGGAGTAATATTATATCAATTTTAGAGAATGAAGATCTAGGACACACTTTCATGTTCAGACAGGTACCTTGTCCTGCATTGACCTATAAGTTGCAAGTTCTGACTGTCTTCTCGATTTTAATTGAAGTACATTAGATGATTGGCATACTAGTGATCATGTACCAATCATTATAAACATCAACAATGGTCCACCTTTACAGAGATCACCAAGATGGAATCTTGATAAGGTGGACTGGGATAGATTTCGTGAGCTAAATGAAATTGAAGGAAATACAGAACAGTTTGAAAGTGTTGATGATGCCATAGATTTACCTAATGGAACTCGTCACATAGCAGAAGTCAATTCCATTCCCAAAACAGCAGGGATATTCAAACGACAACCAGTCCCCTGGTGGTCATCATAACTAACTTCCCTGCACAGAGCCACAAGAAAGTTTTTAACTCTGATTGTGCAGGTACCGTACTTGGAGAATTTAGTCATATACAAGAAATGTAGAGCACAGCTCCGTCATGCCATGAAGAAGCTTGGCGCCAGTCTTGGATGTCGTTTGTTTCCTCCATTAACAGTAGAACACCATCATCATGTGTGGAGGAAAGTGAAAAAGAAAGCAGGCAAATTCAACCAAAACCCACCACCAGTGTTAAGGGTAAATGGTCAGTATGTGACTGGAGCAACCGAAGTTAGCATTGCCCTGGCTCATCATTTTTCAAATGTATCATGTAAGTGTGAAGCAGCTCCTGATCACCTGTAAAGGAGCATTGAAGAAAAGAAAGTTTAAAATTTCACAACAAGAAGGGAAGTCATACAATTCTCCTATTACTTAAAGAGAATTTGATTCTGCACTTGCTACGTGTAACGATACAGCCCCTGGACCCGATAGAATTTCATATGCAATGATTAAACATGTACCTGGCAATACCAAGTTATTTATTTTAAGCATTATCAATAGAATATGGCATGATCAAAGTTATCCAAGTGTTTGGGAACTAGCCATTATTTTAGCCTTTTTAAAACTGGGTAAGGATAAGTTTTTAGCAGCAAGCTATCGACCTATTGCATTGACATCTTACTTATGTAAGATCATGGAGAAGATGGTCAATGCAAGACTGATATGGTACCTTGAAAAGAAAGGTATTTTGTCACCTATCCAGTGTGGATTCAGGAAAATGCACTCAACAACTGTGTTGATATGACTTGAGTCCTCTATTTGTGTAAGTCTTTTTTGACCTTGAAAAGGCATATGATACTGCATGGAGATATGGTATACTTAAAACCATATTATGAATTGGGATTAAGAGGAGAGCTACCGCTGTTTATTCAGTCCTTTCTTTCACATAGAGTTTTTCAAGTGAGAGTAGGGGAAACTCTATCAGAGAGTATAATGTCAGGAAGGAGGAATTCCCCTTGGTAGTGTGCTGAGTGTAACCCTATTCGCATTACCAATTAATGGGACATCCTCAGTCATTCCCCAGGATATCTTTTCTACACTGCTTATGGGTGATCTCTCCATATCATTTGTTGGAGCTAGAATGGCAATGGTTGAGAGAGAACTACAACTCGCAATTGATAAAATTATTCAGTTGGCTGATATGAATGGGTTTAAGTTTTCAACAAGCAAAACTACTATTGTCCATTTCTGCCGTATCCGGGGAATATATCGAGACCTGGATATATACATGAAAGGACAACAGGTCCCATGTGTAGGGAAAGCTGAATTTTTAGGATTGATCTTTGATTGTAGGTTGACCTGGGTCCCACACTTACAGGCATTAAAAGCTAAATGTCTTGGGCTCTGAATCTTTTAAAAGTATTGTCCCATACATATTGGGGGCAGACCGTAAGACTATTTCAAAATTATACACGGCCTTAATTTTTTCCAAAATTAGTTATGGTGTGAAATATGCTTCTCAGCCACCCCAAGCCGATTAAAGATATTAGATTCAATATATCATGATGGTATTAGATTGTCCACTGGAGCGTTTAAGAACCTCGCCTATCCCAAGTCTCCTTGTTGATGCAGGAGATTTACCTCAAGAATTACCGAATGTCTTCCATTATTCGGTATTGGTTTAGGTTACAAAGACTCCCTAACTCCTTATCCTTTCAGAGTGCAAGCCTTGTAAGGCACTCAGCATACTTTGAGTTGCACCCAAAATCTCGTCAACCTTATGGCTTTCGGGTAAAACAATTATTGAAGTCTTAATATAATTAGAGGTAAGGTGCTCCCATTTAAGATATCATCAACCCCTCCTTGGAAATTACCAGAGATATTTTTTTGTAAATATTTTATTGGTGTTGAAAAAAATATGACTAAATTTGAAGCTAGGTCTCTTTTTATGGAACATGTTGAGCAACATAGAGAATCAACTTTTATATACAGTATACTGATGGCTTCAAAATGTGATGCTGGCATTGGATTTGGAGTATATAGTAGTTCTTTTAGCTGTAGAGCTGCACTTCCTCCAATATCTTTCACATTTACTGCTGAATTAGATGGCATACTAACTGCTATTTAGAAAATAGCATTAAAAAAGGAGGGCAATTTTACCATTTTTATTGATTCAAGAAGTGTTTCTCAAGCTTTAGAAGGTTTTAATTCTGGTAACCCTTTAGTTTTAAAGATTTTTGAGTAGCTTTAAATCAGTTCGATTCTGCTGGGTTCCGGCACACATAGTTATGTCTGGAAATGATGAGGCAGATTCACTGGCAAAGAGTGCTGCAGCCGAGTTGCTACCAAGAAGGTATCCCATTCTTTGTAATGATTTTTTACCAGCAATTAAGAATTTGATTTATAACAATTGGCCACAGCATTGGGATAGTTTGACTGAAAATATGATGAGAGAAATTTCGATTGTTATATCCCCATGGAGATATAATGGGATGCCCCGAAAATAGGAGATTACTCTTTGTCGTCTCCACGGTGGTCACACTCGGATGACATGAGTTTCTGCTGGCTGGCCAACACCAACCATATTGCAACAACTCTTTAATACCCTTGACAGTGAGGCATTTGTTGACTGAATGCCCCACTTATAGCACAGAAAGAGGTAGATACAGTACCTGTTTGAGGCTCGGGTGAAGATGGCAGCTTCATCCTTGCCAAGATCCTTGGATGTGTCGTACAATGCTTGTGGGATTTTTAAAAATTTATATCGGAAGCAGGTCTTCTTAATGCTATTCAACTTTTATAACATATTTACTTTTCTGGTTTTAATTGAATATTCTTTTAATCTTTATTTATAGTAAACGATATTGGCGTCAATGACCTTGATGCCAGAGAACTTCAAATGAATCAATCAATCATTGGATTTTAACTTCAACCTTTGTTAATTTTTCATTCCTCCCTTCTTGCCTGGTTATGTAGCTTCATCAAATTTGTCATGCCTTAGGTTTCTCCTTATTCAAGGTAAATTCTTGCTTTCCTTGATAAACTTCATCATTTTCAACCTTATTAGTCCCACTTTATAGCAGGGATGGTTGTTTGAGTCCACTTTCTCCATCTGTTTCTATTTCTTGCATCATCTTCCCCCAGTCCAACCACATCCATCCATCTGATCTGCTGACAACCTTATGCAACATTCCCCCCTCTTTCCTTTAAGTGCCCAATTTTTTTTGCCCTATATAATGATTACAGGCCTGGCAAGTGTCTTCTAAATGTACATTTGAGTCTTAGTTACATTTTATGGTCTAAAACAACTCCAGTTATTTTTCTCCACTTTTGCTATGCTTCTTCACTCTGTCTCACTGCTTACTTAGTACCTCCCTCCCTCTGTCATTATTAACCCCAAGTAATTAAACTCATTGTTCTATTTTAGCATTGTACCATCTTCCACTTGAGTGTTTACTTCATGTCCTTCTCTCTTTCCCATTATCACCTTCAATCCTTTCCTTTCTATGGTTTTATTCCTTGCTAAAAACCTTTCTTGCTGTTCTTATGTGTCTGCTATAATGACAAAATCATCAGTAAACGCTATAATGACAAAATCATTAGTAAACATCAGTTCCCACGATTCTTCTTTGTTCCTTAATTCAAGGGGGTCTATAATGATGAGGAACATTAATGGACTAAGAGCAAGTTCTGATGGAGGACACCCTCCACAAGGAATGTCTGTCACCATTCTCTTTGTTTCCCTTTTTATCTTATCTATATTTATCATTAGTTCAGTAGTTGTTTTCTTCCTCCCACCTTCTGAATACTTTTTTCCCTTATAGCTGTTTGAACCTGTTGACCCAACCACCATGTTTCTTTTTCCTATTGTCTTTACAACTTGATCTCCTTCTCCTCTGCTGCTGCTGGTACCACGTCTTTCATAACATCCCATACTCTTCTGGTAATTCTGAAATTGCAATTATACAGTATATCTTCTCAGTCTCTTTCTACTATCCACTTCTGAACTCTCTTGCCTTCTCCCCATGCAGTTTCCAAGTTTTGTTCCTCCTTTCCTGGCTGGAGCTTTTCTTTTTCTTATTGTTTTCAGCCTAAAATCTGCCACCACTAATTTATGTTGAGCTACAGCAGATTCATTTGAAATAATCTTCCAATCCATAATAGTTTTGTTTTCCTCCATAATCAAAACATAGTCAATTTATCTCATTTTATCCACTTTTATGTTATCAGAGGATTTATCCTTTTCTCAAACTGTGTATTCAAGACTATTAAAGTTATTAGCTTCTGCTAATTGTAACAATCTTTCACCTTACTGGTTTCTTCTTTTAAAACTTCTTCAGCCATGTAGTCCTTAATAGTGCATTTTATGGAACTCTTTCTATATATTCTAATTTCCCACTGAATTTCTCTTCCTTTGCTACACCCTTGTTAAGGGGCATATACCTAAATGATAGACCTTATCCTCTCTTTCACCAAGTTTAGGACTGTGAGCTGGGGATGGGCATTAAAAAATGTTGCTTTCTTTTTGTGTTATATTATTGAGGACTTATTTCAGGCTTATTAAGTCACTGAGTAACTAGTTCGTTTCAATTTTTATTTGTTCCGTAACCGAAATACAAACCACGCTATTTACAAAGGGTTATTACTTTTAGCGTAGCTGAAATGGCGAGCCATTAGAATTTAACGAGGGTGTATTACCCCCCGCGCTAGTTAGCGGGGGGGTAGGGGAGTGGTAGCTAGCTACCCCTCCTCCCCCTCACACACACGTGAATACTCACTTTCACTTTTGGCTCGGACTGTGACAGACGTCTCTGTCTTGGTCCTCGCTTGGCAGCCATTGTCTGTTTTGTCTTTACTTAATCGCTTACTTTTCTTTTACTCAATATATATGTAAACATGTTTTCATGTTTGTATATATATTTGAGTATAGAAATAAGTAAGTTTCCTTTTCAGATGTGTGTGTGTAGTGTACGATATCTACGTGGAGGCCTCGGCAGTTAGGCCACCACGGCGTATTTTATGGGTGGCGATCGAGTTTGACTTATGTCTTTCTCTCTCTCTCTCTCTCTTGAGGTCGTTCACCCTTTTACTACGTGTTACTACGCCCTTGTAGCCTAGCTTCCTTTCCGTGTGGGGGGTTGCTACGCGTACGTTTGTATCAATTAGTTATGAATCTAATTGTAGTTGTTTTTTTTCAGCTTGTAGAACGATTCCTTTCGGGGTTTTCGTTCTTTCTTTAGTGTTCATTCATTTTTTAATTACATAATTACATAGTTACATAATTATAATTGTTATAATTCTGTTTTGGTTACAGCTCTCCTTCCGCGAGTGTAAGTGGTTGTGAGGGCACGTGCCTGTTGTGTAATTCTTGTTCCTTTCCCTCGGGATTCCTCTTCGGAGCCTTCCCGGGGGAATGAATGTGTACTAATATTATTTGTTTTATTTTTTTACAGTTACCGATCTAGTTCGTTTCTGTAATATAGCAACGGTGTGAGCTGTCTGGTTGAGTCCTGGGGATTCGGCTGTTGCTGCCTCCCCCCTTGTATTTTCGTCAGGGGCGTGTCTCCTTCTACTGGTAGTACTCCCGTGTCGACGGACAGCTCTCCAGTTCATTTTAGAACAGTCAGGAGGCTTGCCTCCTTGGGCGGATAACTTTCCTTCCGAGGGAAGTTTTTCCTGTCCAGGCTTGAGTTTTTCCCCTTTTGGGGGGTTCTTCTCTTGCCTTTTTTTCGTGCGACTATGCTCTTGGTGCTGAGCGGTCGCACCTGCAGTTTCGCTCAAGGGGCTGGGCAACTGCAGGAGCTCCTCTTCGGAGGATTGCTCCTTTTAGGTCACTGGCTGACCAGTCTCTTCCTCGAAGTGTTTCTCTTTCGTTCGCGAGAGAGTACACTCATAGAGACTCCTCTTCGGAGGTTTCTTCTGTTGCTGTTGGCCTCCCTCGCCGTAAGGCCCTCCGTCCGCCTCGTCGTAAGGGCCTCTCATCTCCCTATAAGGGTGCTTGAGGCGCCCTTTTGGATCTCCGTTTGCAGCCTACACTCCTTTTTTCTCGATCTTCCGCCTTGGTGCAGATGGACAGCAGTCTGATCTCGTCTTCCGACGGACAACGGTCTGCCCGACGGACAGCGGTCTTCCGACGGACATCAGTCTCCCGGCGAACAACGATTCCTTCGGGGCAAAGGGTTGCCCCCACGGGGGTTCTTCCCTTGCGTGTCAGGGTTTCCCTGCGCGCCCTTCTGCTCATCAGCGCTCTCCTGTTCGTCAGCGCTTTCAAGATGATCTTCCCTGCGGTTCCTGTTACGTGCCCTGTGCGCCCACGTTCGCCCTCGCGATCTAGAACTTCGGTTCAGGTCGGGGTCAAGGACTTCTTCTTTGCGCAGGCTTCCACGCGTAGCCTTCTGCTCGTCAGCGATCATCAGCTCGTCAGCGATCATCAGCTCGTCAGCGATCATCAGCTCGCCAGCGATCATCAGCTCGCCAGCGATCTCCGGATCGCCCACGTGTGTTACAGCTGGCAAGCCAACGTTCTCCAACACTTCTGAAGGAACATGGTTCGCCAGCTACTAGCTCACCTGCGCATGCTGATCGCCATCTCACGACCCTCAACTGCGGATGCTGATCACCATCGCGCGACCCTCAACTGCGGATGCTGATCGCCATCGCGCGACCCTCAACTGCGGATGCTGATCGCCATCGCGCGACCCTCAACTGCGGATGCTGATCGCCATCGCGTGACCCTCAACTGCAGATGCTGATTACGCATGCTGCTCCTCATCGCACAACCCTGAACGATCGCCCTCCTGCGGATGCTGATCACCATCGCACCCTTTCACGCGATCATTCACCTGCGCATGCTGCTCGCCATCGCACAACCCTGCACGATTGCCCGCTTACGCATGCTGCTCCTCATCGCACAACCCTGAACGATCGCCCTCCTGCGGATGCTGATCACCATCGCACCCTTTCACGCGATCATTCACCTGCGCATGCTGCTCGCCATCGCACAACCCTGCACGATTGCCCGCTTACGCATGCTGCTCCTCATCGCACAACCCTGAACGATCGCCCTCCTGCGGATGCTGATCACCATCGCACCCTTTCACGCGATCATTCACCTGCGCATGCTGCTCGCCATCGCACAACCCTGCACGATTGCCCGCTTACGCATGCTGCTCCTCATCGCACAACCCTGAACGATCGCCCTCCTGCGGATGCTGATCACCATCGCACCTTTTCACGCGATCATTCACCTGCGCATGCTGCTCGCCATCGCACAACCCTGCACGATTGCCCGCTTACGCATGCTGCTCCTCATCGCACAACCCTGAACGATCGCCCTGCTGCGGATGCTGATCACCATCGCACCCTTTCACGCGATCATTCACCTACACATGCTGCTCGCCATCGCTTACCATCACGCGGTCATTATCGCCAGCGATCTTCTTCACCTACGCGGCAGCACGATCCCTCGCCGTCACGCCATCGCTTGCGTTCGTCGCCTGGGACACGTGTTCATTTACCTGCCCACTCGCCTGCGCGCCTGCGCGATCGCTCGCCCGCGCGATCGCTCGCCTGCGCGCCCGCGCGACCATTCGCCTTTGCGCGACTGTTCGCCTTTGCGCAACCGTTCGCCCTCGCGCGACCATAGTTCGCGGCGAATTCCACAGCCGGTGGTAGCAGCAGGGACGCGTGCTCCTAGACGGCACTCGGGATCACCTCCATCCAAGCACAGGTTGGTAGTGCAGGACGAAGACAGGTCAGTACAGCATTCTTCCCCACCTTCTTTTCAGGCAGGTACCGTCGGGTCCACTCCAAAGGATCGCCCGATCCCTTTCACCTTAGCGAGGATTTCGGACTCTGTGTCCTTGGAACAGCAGACATGGTTTGGTCCGCTGGCACGGGCGTTAATGAGGGTTATGAAACCAGTACTCGCCGGCCAGGGTAACAAACCAGCGGCTGTCTCTCCTACGCTGAAGAGAAAGAGAGGAGTGGACTTCGTGGTGACTTCCCCCAGGGCGAAGTTGGTTCCCAAGAGGTCGGTCTCGAGGGTCCCCTCTCCTGTACGAGTACTCTCTCCTTCTCCTGCCCTGGAAGGATTTTTGGCGGGGGGGCTTTCCGTTCAAGATTTCTCCATCGGACAAGGGGTGACTGCTTACCTCTTCCTCTGGGAGCTTACCAGGTTCTTTCCCTCCTCGGTTACGGCCCGAGGTTTGGTTCAAGGAAGCTACAGGAAGATCAAGGGTACTTTCCTCCTCTCGAGCTCAGACACCTTGGCCTTTCGTCGTTAAGTATCTACTTGCGGACAAGCTCGATGTTGTACCATCTGGACGCGCTGACTGAAGGCTTCCTTCGGGTGTCTCATCTGTGGAGGTCGACGACCTCAGACACCCTTCCATCCTTGAGAAGAGTTTTGTCTGTGCCCAAGGACAGAGACTTAGACAGCTGCTGTGCGGAGTAAATCGACTTCCGGTTTCACTCCTCCAAGGCGCTTTCTTCCAGACTCTGCAGGGCTCCAGCGCCCGTTTCTTTCAACCACGTCGGCCTAAGTTATCGGCTACGACAACTGGGACAAGGTGTCCAATTGCAGTTTCCTCCTGTCAGGAACAGATGGCACGGGAGATTCCCCCGGGGGGGCATAGGCCTAAAAGGAGTTCACGAACTCTAGGATTGCAGGTTTTTTCGCTGGGAGGATGCTTAAGGTTACTCATCCGAATGACAGCTTCCCGATGCCCATTCCCGCACAATCTCTGTGAGTAGCCAAGGATATCGCGCCTGCTGTCTCTGTCAGCGAATTCAGTGTCTCTGAACCTCTATGCCATAGCGTCAGCAGAGTTGCCCGGTTGGGCAGAATGATCCATACCTTAGGCGAAGGTCTTCCTTAGGATCATCGACGGCTTCACCCCCGGTCCCCTCAGTCGATCCTTTCTTGTAAGGAAGGATCTGAGAGGGGATGTCCATAGTCGACCTCTCAGTCCTGATCAAGTTTGTCGAACAAACTTCGGCCAGCGTAGACCAGCAGAATCGATCAGACTGGTAACGAGGCGACAGGACTCCTTTAACCCTGGATCGGAAGGACGGGTACTTTCAGTTTCCATTCCATCCATCTTCCAGGGTGCTCGTCGAATTCAGCCTAGACTGCAAGTATTCCTGCTTATGATGCAGTGTGGCTATCCCGCCGTGGCATAGCAGGTTTGTTTCCCCAGAGAACTCTCCCTGCCTTCCTCTTGGCCGCTCAGGTGCAGGCTTCCGCCTCCTCTGCTGTTTGGAGGGCTGGTCAACTCCGGTAGGCTCGGGTTTCGACCTTCTTCAGCGCCGGGACTAGCTTCCGGAATGTGACCATGAGTGTGGGCTCATGGTATTTTGCTTGGAGCCTTCTCTTCCTCTGCCTCAACATCTGGAGTATCTGGCCATGATTTTGAGTCAACCGCCTTACCACATTGGAAACCCCGCTTCTCGTCCGTCCAGCGAGGTTAAGCAACGTCGGTACTTGGATGGGTGACCACCTGGGGACGCCAGATTCTGTTACCGCATCCTCCGAGCCTTCCTTTCGGTTGACTGTGGCAAGACTGAGGAGAGTCGCAGTACCTGTTCTCAGTCAAGCAGAGCTTTCAGCCCTACCTTGGAACGTTTCCTAGTTCTTCTTTCCTCATTGACCCGTCTATAGTCCGAACGGTCGCCTCAGGATAAGTTCCATGTGGGGCGATCCAAGTCCCGGTGGCTTCAGGCAATGTTTAACCGGACTCCCTGGCCCTATGGGACCAGCGGAACTATTAAACCTGCAATGGGTGTTGACCTATGGAGCCTCTTGATGGTAGTGGATATTCTCGTCCTTTCCCCACATTCTTGATGCGGTTCTCGGACTCGTCAAAGGAAAGGGGGGGGGGCATGTTCCGGTCCAGGCCTATGGTCAAGACCTGAAGGATACCTCTCCATCATTCAGGCAGGCTTAAGGGCCTTAGTCTGGCCCCTCTTCAGATCCTACAGCTCCTGCCAAGTCGCCCCGTTGCGCGTCGACTTCATTCTAACCAGCAGGGGACGCATTTTCACACCTTCACATCTTGTAGTAGAGATACCGGGATGATTGAGATTCTCTCAATTCCACCATCGGCTCTCTCATTCCAGGCAGGGGAATGTCTCTCTCAGACTATCCGAGCAGAGCCTCATAGAGAGAGTGTACCTAGGGGTCTTTGACCTTGGGTAACCAGCAAGTGCTGGTCTGGGGGACCTGATCGCAACACCTTGGAACCTCAAGCTTCCACTAGTCTTACCCCCAGTCTCAGACCCCGAGACTCTGGCAAGATGCATTCCGGTGATGGTGGGACAAATTCGACGCCTGCGTCTTCCCTCCTTTTTGTCTGCGGACAATGGGTCTCAACAAAACCAGGTTGTCTGTCAACCTTTCAATGGGAGAGCTCCACTGGGACTATGCGCAGAACGGTTTCTGGACCCTCTGCTTCCCCTGACGGAACTCCCGGGAGAGCTTCTCCCACGGCGCAGACTACTCAAGCAACCACACTGCGACATCTCTCCCGAACCGGGGCATCGCTTCGGCTTCATGCCTGGAGACACTACGCTTCCTCCTCTAGAAGAGACAACCCGCTACAGTCGCGGTACGGAGGTCGCGTCATCTGCGATAGTCATCCACAGGGGTCTCCCAGGCAAAGTGAAGAGTCTTAAGGTGGTGGGTGCCGTGGGAGATATACCTCTTCCCGTGAGGCCTCTTCTCCAGCAATAACGGTCTTATTGCCTTTCGGCGGGAGGAAGCTCCTTTCCGCTCTCGGCAATGAAGCCTGTCGCTCAGCCTTTCCCTGACCTTCAGGCTTAAAGGAATAACTTTTTCCTGCCCGCTGGATCTATCCTCGCTCATGCGAAGCTACGATCGTCCCTGCCCTAGTCGGAGGAAGACCTCCAACTTGGAGCATGGCTCGGACTTTTAGTCCTTTAAGAGATCTTCTCAAGACCCTTTTACGACAGGCCTCGGATTGTATTCCGCCTTGGGTCTTCTGCTCACTCTGGCCACGGCCAGTGTGTAAGCAATCTTCTTGGTCTCTTACTACTCCCCCCTTTCTAAGGAAGAGGGGAAGGCAACATTCAGGCTCGCTCCTGAGTTGTTGGCTAGATTCAGAATCTGAGGGTCCCGACCCTTCGGTCCGATTCATTCAAGATTTCGAGTCTCCATTCTGTGTGTTATGTCCCAAGACCTTCTCTTTCTTGCCAGTAAGGAATCGAGAGGTTAACGCTGGGAACAGCTGCAGTTTGGCCTCAGTTGCAGCCGATTTGGGAACACATGGAGGACATGGGGGGAGAGTCACCAGTATACCTCTTCAGCCCGGACTCGAGTACATTCATCTCGACCTGTCTTCAAACCCTCCCCCGTCACGTCGCCCTACAGCACGATGTTGGATACATCGCAACGTCCTCGCCTTCGAGTAATACTACTCTGTGACGCAGGTGCTACAAGCTGGAGTCTGGAAGCGTCTGATGACCTTCGCAGCCCGCTTCCTGCAGGGCGTGACCCACAGGAGTCTCGATACGTTTTCTATCGCTCTGTGGTGGCTACACAACAGCTGGTCTAACCTCAGGCTCCTTTTTGGACAGGTAGCAGAAGGTTGAGGGCATTGTTATCAGGTTTTAGTCTGCATGAACGAAAGAAGTATGTCAGGCCCTTACTTCTTTCTTCATCATCCCCTCTACGGGGAAGCAGCATCCTGGTCTCTGCATAGCTGACCTCGAACCTCTGCAGGTAAACCATGCTTCCTTGTGTTCCGAGTATTGAGTCAATACTGTCGCGTCCCCCATACCCTGACGAGGTGGTATTGGGAACGTCCTAACCCAGAGTTCCTTCTGGAACTCCAGGTCAACTGCCTAAGACGGGTCACACTTCTTCCTTCACACACAAGCTTACGTAGGCCACATGGTTCCTTGCGGAGCAAGGAACTTGTGAGGTGCAGGGACTCCTTTTCTCGAGTGCGACTCACTCGGATTCTGAGTCCCCGGGTAAAGCCAAAGCCAGTATGGCTGGGGACTTTCCACCCTTCCTAAGGGATAAGTCACCCTTTGTAAATAGCGTGGTTTGTATTTCGGTTACGGAACAAATGACAAATTCGAAGATAATTTGTATTTTTCCTAACCATACAAACCTTAGCTATTTACACATATTTGCCCGCCAGCCCTGTCCCCCAAGACAAGTCCTACCTCTAAGTGAAAGTGAGTATTCACGTGTGTGTGAGGGGGAGGAGGGGTAGCTAGCTACCACTCCCCTACCCCCCCGCTAACTAGCGCGGGGGGTAATACACCCTCGTTAAATTCTAATGGCTCGCCATTTCAGCTACGCTAAAAGTAATAACCCTTTGTAAATAGCTAAGGTTTGTATGGTTAGGAAAAATACAAATTATCTTCGAATTTGTCATTTTTAAATCATTTAAAATTTTTAATTTTTTAGTTAGACAAACATTTTTCTTGGGTCCTTCTGATATATATTTACTTTTGTAACCAATGAGGAACCAAAATATAAATTAAGAGCCAGAATTAATATTTTCAAGTATTGTAATTGCATTATAAAATACATTACTAAGTTTATTTTTATGAGGTTCAATAATGATAGTCAAGTCTTGTTATTCGCGATAGTTAGGTTACAGACACAGGCGTGATATGCAAATTTTCGTAAATACTACACTAGGGTGGCCTAACTCCTAACCTAAAAAGTCAATGACCTTGCTACGAACAGAAGCCTGACCTGATGATTAACACAGTAAATACTGCCTAATATTGTTTCAATTTGGTTTCTACAACAGTTTGTAATCATATGTGCAGTATACAGTACATTTGCGCACATGTACACTGTACTGGACACAGTAAGGTTACAGTACAGTATTGTGCTAAGGTAAAGTTTACCGAGTCGACCAAAGTGTTACCTATCTAGTAATACCGTACTGGACTGTAACCTAATACTCACTGATACTGTAGTGCATATTACTGTAATATGTGTACAGTAATGTTACTACAGTACAGCTTAACTGTACTTACTGTAAGTGTTCGGTGTTTTCGTTTAATACTCGTAGCGTACTCCGCTACTCTATAAGCATGACGCAACTTGTTTGTTTTCTCTTGCGCAGTTTGTTATTTATACTTTCTTAAACAGAAATACTACAGTACTTTAAACTAAAAACTCAAATATCTTGATAATAATTGTTTCTTTTAAATAAATAAACAAAAACTGCATTTGATTACTTTTCAACAGCTGATCTCTCTCTCTCTCTCTCTCTCTCTCTCTCTCTCTCTCTCTCTCTCTCTCTCTCTCTCTCTCAAATATTCGATTTTGTTTCGGAAGCTTTGTTAAATTCTAGTTAATTGAGTTTTATTAAAACATTTACGTACTTTTGTTTTAAATTTCGGGTGTATATTTATCAAAGTATTTTTGGTGCCATGATCAGATCAGCTGATCTGATCACAGCACTCAAACTACCTAGATGGATAAAATACACCCGAAATTTAAACCAAAAGTACGTAAATGTTTTATTAAAGCACAATGAACTATTTATATAATCATAATTTTGTATAAAGTACAGTAGGGTCCCGAATTATGCGAGAATTTGGTCGATTAATGACCTCGTGTAAATGGAAAATCGCGAATTTCGAAACACAACTAACAAAAATAATTCCATTGCGGCCATGGCAACCAGCAATTTGCCTATTCAAATGTGTTTACTACCCATTTCTAATACTTTCTTTGTACTATACTGTATTTCTTTATAATACCAAATTGTTCTTGTAAATAAATAAAATATTTAATATACTTTAAAGTTCTAATAACTTGAAAAATGGTTAAAATTACAACCAGGATAGGTGTAAACACCATATATTTCCCGTTATAACACAACCCAAAATACAGACAAATTTTAATGTTTGTCATATCTATTGTATAATACAACTGGTGAATAGCAAAACCATCACTCTATAGACTAGCTTGTTGTATGATTGAAAATCCAGAATTATCAAAATAAAGGCGATTTTATATCATGCGTTTCCTAAACACGCTAAAAAGCACAATAGAAAACGACAACCAATGTTTTGTTTACGTTTATCTCTGATCACAACGAAGAAATAGACGCATTTATACATCTGTGTTTTTGAATTGACAGCAATTTTACCAAGTATAGATTATATGTTGAATTTGCTATTACCAATGTTCTAATTATTTTTTATTAGAACTTTCAAATAAATGAAATGAATGCCATTTATGAAATGTTTTTCTTTATGATGCCGCCTGAAACGGAAACCTTCCATTTGTTTACGCTCCATCTTCGATCATAATAAACAAACGAATGCATTAAACACATGATCTAAGTCATAACTAATGATATTACAAACATTTAGTAAACATTATGTTATTACAAATATTTTACTTACCGTATCCATATAAATTCCTAAATTCGTAGCAAAGCTGGAAATTTTTTTTTCCTTATGCGTTTAATCCACAATAGCAAACTGCCGCTAATGACAGAGTGATAACTTACGATAATTCTAAACTGTTACGAAAGATAATTGTCCTTTCCATATCCAAAATACTTTTCCTAACTTCAGTTATAAGTCAACTTATACCCACCTCAATTA
>NC_090743.1:52017158-52029658 GCF_036898095.1 Palaemon carinicauda
ATTACATCAGTTTTACATTTCAGCATTATTTTAAAGGCAATGCATCTAGTATATGTAAAAAAACAAAATAGGATAAACGACCACTTCTTGAACAAGTAAATGACGTACTGCTGGGTATTACTGTAATCTCATCTCAGATAAAAATGTAATTTTTTTTCACAATTCAGCATGCTCTCAATATTGGAAAATGTTTAATGTATCTAATGTAAGAAATTGAAGTAGGTATTAAAGTAGGTAATGGGATTAGGAGGATATTCTATCGATGTTTTTTGACATATACAATTTATTTTTTATTTTATAAGGTGGAGGAATTAGTTTAACCATTAAATCGTGTAGCTTGGCCACAACAATTGTCGCTGATTTTCCTGAAATTCATTTTAGTATGGCTTTTATTAATTTCCAATTTTTTACAAGATAATTCTTAGCCTCCCAGTTATTGTCAGAATACTGTACAGTAGTCTTGATTTAAAGGTTAACACTTATCCATCTCAGGTTATATATATAGATAGGTATTACTGTAGTTTACATTTGTAATGTACGTACCTGGCGAAGTTGAGTATCTACCACAGCCTTATACCGTTCTTAACCCCTTCGCAACGATGATGTCGTTATATGTCTAAAACATGCCTGGTGATAGAGACGATGACGTCCGAATACATCATCATCATTATTATCATCAGCATTATAAGTCAAGTTACAAATATAAACCATATGGAGGCTAAAATTACCAGTATTACTCGTATATGCTACAAAAGCGTATAGCACATGGTTGTATATCCCACACAGTTCACTCTCAGGAAATTTCATTAAAAAATCTTGTCCTCTCCCTAATATTATCCCCTCCTCCTTTCTTCTATCAATCAACAAAGTCTTTTGGATTCTAGCATTTATTTCAAATTGTGTAAGAGCTATTTTAGTCTGTTTTTATGTTATCATAGTTGAATCACACTATACTCTCTAGCCAATGGTGACATTCCCTACATGATGTATTACTCAAACCCCGCTGACACCCCCAGCTTAGAAATGTATGGATCCTTATATCTCGCTCCAACAACCGAAATACTTATGATTCTTGTCATTATTCGTGATTACGTAAGGTCTGTTTTTGTGTATTTCTATGTTGGCATTACACAGACTTACTACATAGTGTTCTTCAATTCTCCCCCTCCGACTCCCACAAGTCTCACCCATAGCGTAATCAAAACGTATCACCAGTAATGCAAGGCGTTGACACACGACAAGATTGTTTTTTATCTTATTCTTTTTTTTAACTTATTTTTACAAAATATCATCATGTCATATATATATTTCATATTAGTATTGTTCATTGTTTTCACAAGTAAAAGCTCTTACTATCATTATTTTCATTTATTGTCATTCTATGCAGTATTCGTCGTGTTCTGGCATGCACAGTCTCTATTTCCAAGAACGTGAAATGCCCAAAACAGAAATGATCCTGTTCATAGTGACAGTTACACATAAGGTGGGATGACAGACGAACGAACAAACCTTATGTCTAATGAACTAAATTTATATTATCTCTCTCTCTCTCTCTCTCTCTCTCTCTCTCTCTCTCTCTCTCTCTCTCTCTCTCTCTCTCTCTCTCTCTCTCGTGTGTGTGTGCCAGAAATATGTTTCTGTTGCCCTCATTTTTTATGTATATTGTGCACCTTATAAATTATAAGGAAACAAATGGATATTACTGCCAAGTAGTTTTATATCTTTCGACGGCTATTTATCATGGAATTATTACGGAATAACAATCTCTTCAATGACTATTAAGTTATTTTTTTTTACACAAAATCACAGTGCTTTACCATTACTTTTGAGAAAATTATATAAAACCAATTTCTGGAATACTGTATTCGATAATCACTTCACAATAAATGAAAAAAATATTTCGGTTAGAGTGAAATATAATGGAAAATAAATCAAACTTTTGACAAATTTATTCTGTAATCAGCAGTAAAACAAATGAACATGGAAATGTAGGTTGTTATAGAGTAAGTGAGCAAGTATAACTGATGGTGACAAATCTCATATATAGCTTGAGTAGCGGATCCACGGCCTCGTAGTGAAGGGGTTAAGTGTCTTAGTTTTTATTTAGGGGCCATGGAAGTATAGAAGTTCAGCAATACATGATAAGTTTTTATTGGATAGGGGTACTTGTGCCTGAAGTAAGATGCCGTCTCAGTCATTTATCAAATTTTTCTTATTGTCATGTGTGCTCATAACATTTCAGTGGATAACTGGGGAAATGATTAGTGAGTCATAGGAAGTCTTGTTATTCTTGATTCCCTATAGATCTTTGTGTTATATGTGGCTAAAATACTGCCAGTCAGTCAGTCAGAAGAGGCACTAAAATTCTTAAATGTTCTCAACATGCTTTCCTGGATAATCATCCTGTAAGTCACACATGTTGAGCAGTAATCTACAGATTCAGTACTATTATACAGCAATGAGTAAAGATTAATCTTGCTTTTGTCAAAGGTACCTAGATTGTAAAAGGAAGTAGTTTGTAACAAGCTCTGACAAACTAAAGTTTTTCCGGTGAGGCATTCTGTCTCTTGGAACCTGCACATATTTTCATGTGGAAAAAGTATTTTCTTCCTTTAATCTTTGCTTAACATGTCACTTGGTTTGATTTATAATTCACTCTAGCAGTACCATATTTGCCTTTCAGTCTTTGAAATATTTGAAAGAACATTGTAGATGAGTGTGGAGAAAATAATTTACTATGGGAATAAGAAAGAAGCAAGAATTTAAAAAATATAAGAATACTAGACATTATCAAATATTGCATGTTACATATGGAAAATCCACTGCTAAAGATCCAAGTTGGACAGTATATGTAAGGATATGTTAGTTGGTTGGGTTATATAGAGTTTCAGTCCAGCATCCAATTTTGTTTGCTAATACTTCAACCCCCTAATTTTAGAGCTTAGTAGATAAAGATTAGCAATTTTCAAATCCACTGAATTACATGTAAAATTGTATCTATGGACTACAAAGTGCTCAGAACACTTTAAATTTATCTCCATCACAGAACATCCTAAGAGCAAAATTTTGGGATATTATACTGAATATAGTACATATGATGGTGTTATTGTATGAAAAATGTACTTGGAAACTTCTGTACAGATTATAAGTAACGATTAATTTTATCTATATCAAGGGTTACTCAAGTGTTTTAACTTGGTGGTCTAGTTAAACTTCCTAATACTTATGCTCAGAAAAGATTTTGAAAAATTTGAAAGCATTTTGACAAACCTTTAGTTAGAAGAAAAGCAATACATTTGCTGTTCATTTTCTTGATATAGGATAAGTTACAGATTGATTTCTTGATAAAGAATAAGTTACAGGATAATTCCTTGATAAAGAAGTTAAAGGTTAATTTCATGATAAAGGATTAGTTACAGGTTAATATCTTGATAAGTGTAAATTAAAAGTCCATTTCTTGAGAAAGGATAAGTTGCTGATTAATTTCTAAATACTGTAAAGGAGTTTGCCTTTTATTTGAAATGCTCTGGCAAGTGTTTGGTAGTGAATCAAATAGGGGTGATATTCCATTACATAATCCTAAGATAAATTAATGGCATGATATTTTGTACCTAAAGAGCATTTTATCGGATGTGACATTTACTTCATATTATTTAATGTTATCCGTGTTTAAGGTATTGATTCAGTGATTAGCTTGAAGTAGTCATAAAGAAATTATTTCCTCTTCAGATTTTAAAGGGTTCTTACAGATAATTTGTTAAAGAACATTTTTGGAGCAAAAATCTACTTTTTTGTAATCGCCGTAAATTTATGTTGAGCTTGTTACACTTCTTCCAGCAGTAATCAATCTTTTCTGGAGTTACTTCAGATTTTACACAATTGCTTGTTTGCATTGTCATAGTTTAGAAATTGGGAAACGTATTAGAGTAACCATAAAGAAAATATTTAGTTAGTTTTTCTTTATATCTAGTTTGGAGTTCATTTTCTTTCTAGCTCATTATGGTATTTATTTTATAAATAACCTTGAAGTGTGGGTAGTAGATAAAGGTAAATGCTTAAACTTCATTCTACTCAAGGGTACAAATATACTAAGAATTTGTTGTTGTGGAATTATTTGCATGGAATCCCGTTTACATAGTTTGTTTTGAAGAGATATTTTGTTGTTTTAAATCTTAATCAGGAAAGCTATAGCCTCTTTATTGGCTGATTTGCAGGTTAGGCTCCATAATCTCAAGTTTCAGATATAAAAAGATAACTTTTATATGGATTAATTTGATTTTATAGTAGATTGACAAGTTAGTAAGCATTGACAGAAATTGTTTTACTCCTGATTATTCTTGAGAGATTTTACATCTTAGTCTTTATAAAACAGAATTAAGTTTGACTGAAATCCATATGTAATAACATTTGAAAGTTGAGGTATATAAATGTAATTCCTAATTAAATCACCTATTATTATTCTATTACACCTGCTGATGAAATCACATTGTTTCTTTACTGATTAGGGTTTTACCACCCAGCAGGAACGGCAGCAGTGGAAGAGAAGGAAGTCCTGGACCGCTCCGCTAGCTCCGCAGCTGTTGGAACTAAACTTGACAGACGTATTGATATTCAACCAGCTGAAGATGAGGATGGTAAGTAAATGATTTGATTAAATGCAGTTTCATGTTTTGTATGTTGATGTGGTCATATACTATGTGTAATGTAGAATCTTTTTCTTATTTATTATTATTTTTTTCAGATTACGATGATGGTTTAAGTGTTAAACATGTTTCTCATGCAAGGTATGTACGTAATCATCGCTTGATCAATGAAATTTTTAGTGACACAGTAGTTCCAGATGTGAGGTCTGTAGTGACAAGCCAGCGTCTTACTGTTCTACGACGACAAGTTCAATCATTAACAATGCACCAGGTAAGAAATTTAAATTTTTTGAAAGGGTAAGCATTCTGTATGTAGAGTACTTTGTTAAGAGTATTGCATATCATGTCAAAGTTTAACCTCTACTAAGGCCTTTTTGGTATCTTTTATCTTTAAGATTGGTGTACTGTTTTAATAAATATACAGTATTAGTAAACTACTAGAACCTCTTATCAGCTTGACATCTGAACTTGAAATTATCAGTACAGTATTCAAAATAGGGTAACCTGAAACTGTATACCTGTACTGCACAGTAATATCCTACTTTACATCGATAATTGGTTCCAAGAGATGAGCCATAGGATGAATTTGGAAGTAGGATGGAAATGTCTTCATGTTGTGACTTATATGTTCCCTATAATGACACAATAGACAATAAAGTACTTTAGAACCTTGCTCATATATATCTACAATGTCTTAAGATTTATTGTTCTCTTAAATGTAAGTTTGGAAGGGTGTGTTAGAGAAGGAAGTTACTAGTTTAATGTGGGGAAGAGTTAGGTTATGAGAAGCACAAGAAGGGAGGGTGGTGCTAAATTGAATGTCATGGTGAATGGAGTTACTTGAGGAAGTAGATCAGTTTAACTACTTGGGTTCTCTTGCTGCAAATTGTCCAGTGGAAACAGATTTAAAATGTTGGGAGCTGTGAAGGGAGTGGTAAAGAATAGAGGATTAGGGATGAATGTAGGAGAGTTCTGTATGAAAAAGCATTTGTACCAACTGTGATCTATGGATTGGAGTTGTGGGGAATGAAAGCAACGGAGAGACAAATTGAATGTGTTCAAGATGAGGTGTATGAGGAGTATGGCTGGGGTATCTCGATTTGATAGGGTTAGAACAAAGTAATGAGGGTGAGAATGGGTGTGAGAAATTGAGTAGCAGCTAGAGTGGATATGGATGTGTTGAGGTGGTTTGGCCATGTAGAGAGGATGGAAAATGGTCATCTTCTGAAGAAGGGGGTGAATATAGGAATTGATGGAAAGTGGGTGGAAGAAGTGAATAAACCCCTCGGTGACAGGAGGAAAGATGTGAGAAAGGCAAAAGAGCGTGCTAGGAATACGCCTTGTTGCTACCTCGGGTCACTTTGGTATCCACGGAGGTAGAGGCAGTAGGGGATTAAACACATGAAACTTCATTTGTGGTCGAAAATGGGGATGGGTGGGCTATGGCACCCTTAAAGTACCAACCAAACTCACCTGAGTCCCTCGTCAGGCAAAGAGAACCGAGTAGGAGAAAAAATACCCCTTTTTTTTTTTTTCTTTTTTTTTATGTCTGCTACTTCCCAAAATTTGGGGATGTGCCATGCTAAAGAAATTTAAATGTAAGTGTTCATATATGATACAAATGTAATTAAAGTATGGCACAGCTTACTTGATATAAATAAGAATACAAAGTCAGCGCTTCAATCTGGAAACTTGTACACCTTCAAGATTTAAAATGACTTCCTCAGACTTAATGAATATTTTACTTTATATTTCTGATATTATATGCATGTTACCAGTCTTTTTTAAATATTTAACTTAGCCGGTGAATATATAATAGCTGCTGCTCAGCGGCTCGACAGAAAACACACTCAAAAACTCGCGAGCGATCGCTATGAAGGTTGCGGGTGTGCCCACCAGCGCCAACTATCGGCCAGATACCACTCCTGCATGTAAACAAACCCTTCAATTCTTCTCTGTCGACCTTGACGACAAGACGTATCAATACTCGCTGTATAACCTGGAGTTTTCTCAACATATTTGGTGAAGTACTTCATTTTGGTTTGAGCTTTCGCAGTGCAGGTGTTTTTCCTCAACTTAAACTCTTGAACTCTTTATTGATCAGATTTAATTGTTGATGACTTGGATTGTTTTTTTTGGACTTTCTTTGACTAATTCAAAATGGCTGACCCTTCACAAGTACCTAGATTTCGTAAGTGTAATGCTAGGGACTGTAATAGGCGTCTTCCAAAGGCATCTCTCGACCCACATACTGTGTGTTCCAATTGTCGGGGTAAAACCTGTCAATTGGGAGATCGGTGTGAGGAATGCGTGGGCCTTTCGGAATTCGATTGGCTCGAATACGATAAGTATGCACGTAGGCTAGAGAGAGCTAGGGTAAGGAGAAGTTCCTCTAGATCAGTAGATTTTTCCTCTCCACATGCCCCTGAACCTAATCCTTCCCCTGTAGTGGTTGTACCTAACCCCCCTTCTGGCACTCAGGAACCATCTATGCAAGACATGTTACGTGCTATTCATGCCTTGGGGGAAAGAGTTGAAGCGTTAGCAACTGATCGTAATCAACTCATGGCTGACGTTAAGGAGCTTAAGTGTCAGAGTGCCACAGCGGAAAATAGTGGGAAAGTGATTAGTGCGCAAAGTGTTGTGAACAGTGTTGCGACCGAGGGTTCGTCTGTTCGTGCCTGTCGTTCACCTAGTCCGAGACCTCTTGCAAGCTCCCAAGCCCAGGGGAGAAGTAATGTCGTACGACTTATGGGTTCGAGAGGCCTTGATCAGCGAACAGACGTTCCCTCTATGGTATCAGGCGTATCTCACCAAGATCGCCCCTACCATAAGACGAGAGAGCCCATTTTCTCCTCGTCTTCCGAAGGCTTTTCGCATAAGAAACCGTGGAGCAAGGTTTCTAGGCCCCTTAAGCGAAAGTCGGTCCCTTCAGGACAGGTCCAGCGTCCTGGATGTAGTCATTGGGACAGTTCTGACCCTTTGCAGTCATCAGATGACTGCTCGCCGCCTAAGCAGCAACGTTACACAGGCTCAGAAAGTCTTGGTGTAGGCAAGGTTGTGCCGTCTCAGACGTTAACCCCGTCGTTTACCGCACCCATTCTTGTGGACCCTAAATGGGTTATACTGCTGGACATGCAGACTAAGCTCGCCTCCCTTATGGAAGACTATTCTGCCGATAAGGTTCCCGTTGAGCCTAGCCGTTTATCTCATCGAGATCCTGGCCTTCAGCCGCCCAAACGAACCTTCGTGCGTCCTGTTGACGTTGGCGTAGCCAAGTCACATCAGTCACGTTATGTAGAGCCTCACTCGATGCGGTCTCGTGTGGATTTTCAGCCGCATTTGGACGTTAGGCCACTTACTAATGCTCCTGTTGACGTTCAGGACGTTCGCCAACCATCGGAGTTGACTTGTTTTGACGCTGAGCGTCAACCACCGCAGTCTAGAGTTGTTTTGACTGCTCAGACTAGGCAGTCAAAACAGTCTCGAGTGGACGCCGTGCGTCCTCACGCACCTGTTGTTGTTGACAGTTCACAGACTGTCAAGCAGTTACATGACGTTGCGTCCTGGTCCGCTACTAATGCACCAGTGCGTGTGGACGCTGCGTGTCAAGCATTGCCAACCCCTTTGCTTGTTTCTCAGCAGTTGTCAGATGAGGATCCTTCAGATGAGGACGTTGCTGACCCTCAGCCTGAGGATCATCCTTCAGATATAGACGAACCCAGAACAGTTCCTCCATCAATGGACTTAAGAAAGTCATGTTAATTTTTAAGGAGTTGTTTCCCGATCACTTCATCGCTGTTGCTCCTCGTTCGCCGCCGTCTGAGTTTGTTCTAGGCGTACCTGCTGACATGCCAGCCTTTACAAAACTTGTGCTCTCTCGCTCATCCAAGAGAGCTTTACGGCTTTTAGGCGACTGGTTGGAAACCAAGAGGAGTTTGGGGAAGACGGCCTTTGCCTTCCCTCCGTCTAAACTCTCGTCTAGATCGAGCGTCTGGTATGCCACGGGAGAAGTTCTCGGCTTGGGAGTCCCTGCCTCTGCCCAGGGCGACTTCTCAAGCCTTGTAGACTCTCCCCGCCGCCTAGCCATGAGACGCTCGAAGATTAGTTAGTCCTCCTCGGACCTTGACCATCTGCTGAAAGGCATTTATAGAGCCTTTGAAGTTTTCAACTTCCTTGACTGGTGTTTGGGAGCCTTAAGTAGGAAAATCTCATTGGCTGATAGAGATGTCTCCTTACTTATTATGTCCTGTATGGATAAAGCCATCCGCGATGGTTCCAATGAGCTCTCCTCCTCTTTTACGTCGGGAGTCCTAAAGAAGCGAGAGTCCCTTTGCTCTTTTCTGTCGGCAGGAGTTACTCCCTGTCAGAGATCTGAACTGCTCTTTGCTCCCTTATCTAAGTTTTTGTTCCCGCAACAATTGGTTAAGGACATAGCTTCTTCACTCGTGCAGAAGGACACCCATGACTTGGTTGCGTCCTCTGCTCGCAAAGGGACTCCTTCGACATCCTTTTCTGCAAGACCTAGGATAGACACTCCGGCGTCCAGATTTATTCCGCCCTTTCGTGGCAGAGCTCCCAGCAGGGGAAGTACTCGTGCCGAGGGAAAGAGAGGAAAGAAGAGAGGAGCCAAGTCCTCACGTGGCAGAGTCTGACTGCCCGCAGCCTCAGACAGCAGTAGGAGCCAGACTCAAGAACTTCTGGCAAGCCTGGGAGAAGAGGGGCGCAGACCAACAATCTGTGAGGTGCTCAGAGAGGGGTACAAAATTCCATTTGTACGCAAACCTCCTCTAGCGACTTCCCCCATCGACCTCTCTCCCAGGTACCGAGAGGAGTCAAAGAGACAAGCCCTGAAACTAGAAGTGTCTCCTTTGCTAGAGAAGGGAGCGGTGGTGAAAGTCTCGGACCTTCAATCACCGGGGTTTTAGAACCGTCTCTTCCTGGTACCGAAGAAGACAGGAGGTTGGAGACCGGTGCTAGACGTCAGTGCACTCAACGTCTTTGTTACGAAGACAAAGTTCACCATGGAGACCACGAAATCAGTCTTAGCAGCGGTCAGAAAGGGAGACTGGATGGTCTCTCTCGACCTAAGAGACGCATACTTCCACATCCCCATACACCCAGATTCCCAACCTTTTCTGAGGTTTGTTTTCAACAATGTGGTATACCAGTTTCGGGCCCTGTGCTTTGGCCTAAGTCCTGCTCCTCTCGTGTTTACGAGGCTTATGAGGAATGTAGCAAAATTCCTCCATTTATCGGGAATCCGAGCCTCCCTATACTTGGGCGACTGGCTTCTCAGAGCCTCGTCCAGTCATCGCTGTCTGCAGGATCTTCATTGGACATTGGATCTGACCAAGGAATTGGGACTTTTGGTCAACCTGGAAAAGTCCCAGCTGATTCCATCCCAAACTATACTGTATTTAGGGATGGAGATTCGCAGTCCAGTTTTTCGGGCTTTTCCGTCTGCCCCCCGAATAGAGCAAGCCCTGCTCAAAGTCCAACTGATGTTGAAGAGAGAACGATGCTCAGTCAGGAATTGGATGAGTCTAGTAGGAACTCTATCATCCCTGGAGCAGTTTGTCTCGCTAGGAAGGCTACACCTTCGACCTCTCCAGTTCCATCTAGCTTTTCACTGGAAAAAGGACAAGACGTTGGAGACGGTCTCAATCCCGATCTCCGAACCAGTAAAGGCATGCCTGAATTGGTGGAACGACAATATCAGTCTGAAAGAGGGACTTTCCCTAGCAGTTCAGAACCCAAACCACGTACTATTCTTGGACGCGTCGGATTTGGGTTGGGGTGCGACCCTGGACGGTCGGGAATGCTCAGGTCTGTGGTCCTCAAGTCAGAGGAGCATGCACATCAACGGCAAGGAGCTTTTGGCAGTCCACCTGGCCTTGATGAACTTCGAGAGTCTCCTTCGAAACAAGGTGGTAGAGATCAACTCCGACAATACCACAGCCTTGGCATACATTTCCAAGCAAGGAGGCACCCACTCCCTGACGCTGTACGAGATCGCAAGGGACCTGCTCATTTGGTCAAGAGATCGAGGCATCTCCCTGTTAACGAGGTTTATCCAGGGCGACTTGAACGTCTTAGCAGACTGCCTCAGTCGGAGGGGTCAGGTAATTCCTACGGAATGGACCCTCCACAAGGACGTGTGCAAGAGTCTTTGGGCGACTTGGGGTCAACCCACCATAGACCTCTTTGCAACCTCGATGACCAAGAGACTTCCAATCTATTGCTCTCCAGTCCCAGACCCAGCAGCAATACACATAGACGCATTTCTTCTAGATTGGTCTCATCTGGACCTATATGCATTCCCACCATTCAAGATTGTCAACAAGGTACTGCAGAAGTTCGCCTCTCACGAAGGGACAAGGTTGACGTTAGTTGCTCCCCTCTGGCCCGCGAGAGAATGGTTCACCGAGGTACTTCGATGGCTAGTAGACTTTCCAAGAAGTCTTCCTCTAAGAGTAGATCTGTTACGTCAGCCCCACGTAAAGAATGTACACCAAAGCCTCCCCGCTCTTCGTCTGACTGCCTTCAGACTATCGAAAGACTCTCTAGAGCTCGAGGCTTTTCGAAGGAGGCAGCCAGTGCGATTGCAAGAGCGAGGAGAGCTTCTACCATTAGAGTATACCAGTCGAAGTGGGAAGTCTTCCGAGACTGGTGCAAGTCAGTATCTGTATCCTCGTCCAGTACCTCTGTAGCCCAAATCGCTGATTTTCTCTTACACCTGAGAAAAGTTCGCTCCCTTTCAGCTACCACGATCAAAGGCTACAGGAGCATGTTGGCTTCGGTCTTCCGGCATAGAGGCTTAGATCTTTCCAACAATAAAGATCTACAAGATCTCCTTAGGTCTTTTGAAACCTCTAAGGAACGTCGTTTGGCTACTCCTGGATGGAACTTAGACGTGGTCCTAAGGTTCCTCATGTCAGACAGGTTTGAGCCATTACATTCAGCCTCCCTGAAGGATCTCACTCTTAAGACTCTTTTCCTGGTGTGCTTGGCCTCGGCTAAAAGAGTCAGTGAATTTCATGCCTTCAGTAAGAACATCGGCTTTTCTACAGAAAAAGCCACTTGTTCTCTTCAACTTAGTTTCCTGGCCAAAAATTAACTGCCTTCTCGTCCTTGGCCTAAATCTTTTGATATTCCTTGCTTATCAGAGATCGTAGGCAACGAACTTGAAAGAGTGTTATGTCCCGTTAGAGCTCTTAAGTTCTATTTAGCTCGTACTAAGCCATTACGAGGTAAATCTGAAGCGTTATGGTGTTCGGTTAAGAAACCATCCTTACCTATGTCAAAGAATGCTTTGTCATATTTTATCAGATTTTTAATACGAGAAGCTCATTCCCACTTGAGTGAGGAAGACCAATCTTTGCTTAAGGTTAAGACGCACGAAATTAGAGCTATAGCAACCTCCGTGGCCTTCAAGCAAAATAGATCTCTGCAAAGTATCATGGACGCGACTTTTTGGAGAAGCAAGTCAGTGTTCGCGTCATTTTACTTGAAAGATGTCCAGACTCTTTACGAGGACTGCTACACACTGGGTCCATTCGTAGCAGCGAGTGCAGTAGTGGGTGAGGGTTCTACCACTACACTTCCCTAATTCCAATATCCTTTTTAATCTGTCTCTTGAAATGTTTTTAATATTGTTTTTTATGGGTTGTACGGAAGGCTAAGAAGCCTTTCGCATCCTGGTTGATTTGGCGGGTGGTCAAAGTCATTTCTTGAGAGCGCCCAGATTAGGGGTTTGATGAGGTCCTGTTAGTATGGGTTGCAACCCTTCATACTTCAGCTCCTGGGAGTCTTTCAGCATCCTAAGAGGATCGCTGGGCTTCGTGAGGAAGACAG
>NC_090743.1:52034658-52049658 GCF_036898095.1 Palaemon carinicauda
TGGGTGCCTCTTGGTCAATACCGAGACTTTGGAGTTGGTATATCCGGCTCCTTTCAGGGTCATGGTTAGGATGGCTTGTGCCTTGTCATGTTCAAAGACAATGACTTCCTTGGGTACCGTCTCCTCGCTGGATGCAGGTTCATCTCGCAGTCTCACATAGCAATCTGGGTATGCTGAAAAGCTGGGCCAGAATTGAAGATCTTCAAGGGGTTTGGCCCCCAACTTCTCAGAGATGTAAAGCTTCCCATTCATCATGGGATTGTGCTCTGTATGCCTCCAGGTTTTGAATTTGGAGCAGTTAGGGAGGTCAGATACTCTAAGGAGCTTAGCAGAGCCCCTGGAAGCACCAGGGCGTTTCCCTTCCTTTACCTCTCTCTTCATCTCTTTGAGATCTTGCTTTATCTCCTCTTGTTCTTTCCGGAACACTGTCAACATCTGCTGCATCGACTCTCGCTCCTGTCAACCGGTGTAGTTGGATGGGGAGTTTGGGCTTAAGAGGTTGACGGCATAGGTTGATGTGCAGTCACAGTGAACTAAGGGTCCTCAGTCACCGTCGAAATGGATCCTTCTTCCTCCGTTGGTGGTTGAACCACCTCTTCTTCAGGGCCTTCTTGCAGTAGGTCCTGTTCGGTGTCGGTGGACACCTCCAACATCCATTCTTGGTGGATGTCCATGCCTTCCAGTGCCTTGTTCATGTCCGCGTCCATTTTCAGCTGAACGAAGGGAGGCTGGACTTGTTCCTGGGGCACTACCGCACTAGGGTGAGCCTTAGGGAACAGAAGGCACCTAATAGATTCGTTAGGTAGGTAAGATCCGGGAGAGTTCTTCTGGAACCCTCTTACCCACCTTCGAAGGGTTTCCCTTGCTGTATCCTTTGACTCCATGGTGTCAGGTATTTCGTCTCCAAAGCCGTTGGTTAGCAAGGTCGAGCAGTTGGAGCAACCCTTTGTGTCCCAGTACCTCAGGGATCCAGATACGATGCAGCAGGGGTCATGAGACCTGCACATCGTAAGCCCACAAAAGTCCCTACTCTGAACACGACTGCACACGTCACCTTTGGTTCCTCCTGTAAAGGAAAAAGGGTGAAATGAGTATACAGTTGTTTATATCGTTAATATAAAGGAATACTTTTAATAGTAATACTTACTATTATATTTAATAGCTTAGGATAGTAAGCTAGAAAGGAAATAGGAAAAAGACATATCTGTGTTTCCTCTCCCAGGCAATCGCTGAGACCTCCGTCAATATTAATATTTAGATTCCTTATAAAGGAATTTACAGTATGAAACGACTCCCGTACGTAGAGCCGGAGTTAGTGAATATTTTTACTAACTTCTCCACCTGTAGAATATTAATACTGAACGGTGTTCCATAAGTGTCCCGATAATCAAAGGATTCATCAGGGTGTTGAGGGAATACTTCAACCTCAACATGTTATGCGGTCCCAACAATAGACTGTGATAGGATACACAGAGTATGTTAGAAATACTTATACTACTGTATTGTTGTATACTGTAGTTTTACCAACTACTGTATTGTTATTTAGTGTAGTTTTACCAACTACTGTATTGTTATTTAGTGTAGTTTTACCAACTACTGTATTGTTGTATACTGTAGTATTACTAACTACTGTATTGTTTTATACTGTAGTTTTACCGGTATACTACCGGGGTTAGGCTAGTGCCTGGCGGCACTAACTGATAGAGAGAGAGAGAGATTGGAAAGGAGGATTTCCTATTATTATGGTTTAGCACAATAAATGGAAGTATAGGAGGGCTACTGCCGCCTACTGTCTCCTTGCAAGAATGAGAATTCTAATGGAAAGGGAGGAATGCATCTGATTCTAGCTTCCATGCATCCACAACTTGCCGTCGGCTGTACTGCCGGTTGCAAGGTTTGTGGATGGCAGGCCAAGAGAGGACTGAAGAATTCACAACAGCATAATGGGTTTCCCACCAGCAGCCGTCAGGGTCGGCTCAGTCTTTCCCCCCGGGCCATTCACCTCCGGGGAAGGAAGTACATAAGGAGGAAGTGGCCGAGGCGGCAACCTAACCGACGCTGGTAGGGTCCCGGCCGGCAACATAGTCAACCCGGCAAGCCGGATGACTGTCTGAATACCGGCGAAAGAATGTTGTGACGGCTAGGCCGACTCTAAAGGACAGAGGGGGGAGGGAAAAGGGTCTTATAGTTTACAGGGGAGAAAGGCGGCGGCAGGTATGCCGCCTACTTTCTTTCGGCAGTAAACTAAGGAAGCATGGCTTCCTGTGCCGACACCGTCCTGGGTGTCAGAGGAACAAAGATTCCCCTGTCGGCGACATTGTCGGCTGCAAGACATAGCCTAGTCTTATAGTTTACAGGGGAGAAAGGCGGCGGCTGGTATGCCGTCTACTTTCGGCTGTAAACTAAGGAAGCATGGCTTCCTGTGCCGACGCAGTCGTGGGTGGCACAGGAACAAAGATTCCTCTGTCGGCGACATTGTCGGCTGCAAGACTATACACCCTGAGCTTCCGTCTTACTTCAAAGCCGGGATACTCGGCGGCAAAGAAGGTAGACGGTGTACGACTATCTTAAGTCAAGCCAGAGTTTACTACTCGGCGGCAATGACGAAAGATAGAGGTTGCTGCTTGTAATGTCGGCGCTCAGGGAGGGAGGAAGAGTTTAGCCTCTTTTCTCTATAAGAGAAAAGTATCGAACTATATCCATAAATTCTAGGGGACATATATCCCCATCTGAATTAGTAGGGAACGATACGGTGAGGTTAAACAATGAGAATGACTTTACAAATGTATACTGTACATGACGAGTTAGCTCTGGTGGGGGCCGCGGGCAAGGTTGGTACCACCGGGGTCCCCGTCGTATACGAAAGTAATGTTACATATTGGAAGAGGAATATTTATAATGTGTGCGAAATCTTTACTAGTATAATTTGCCTAACTAGCTAAAAAGTTCTCTTTTATAGATAAATACCGGGAGTGTCGCACTACTGACTAAATAAAATACAGTACATTTATGATGTGCGACAGCGGTCTCAAAATGGCCGCCTCCGGTGTCGGCTAGGCTCAACTAAACACACTTAAATTATACAAATTTAACTGTGAGAAGGGAGCCTGAAAATTATACACAAGAAAGATTAGATACTCAACTTTCCAGAGGCTGAAGATGCTGGAGAAAGCATTATAATATTCCAAAATCAGTAACAAACACCGAGAGAAGCGTGGGAGCGCACTTACCTGAAATGCTACAGATTAAAGGAATGATGGGCCGTTGTAGTACGGAGAGGAGGTCCACCAGGTACCTTGATAACGGCTCCCCTTTCGTTCGCCACTCTTCCCCCTCAAAGAGTTAAATCTATTCGGAGTGAAGATTGCTGTGTGTCGTATCAAAATTACGTCCCCTGATATTATCCGGTATCCTTAAAGATATACTAAGGATACTCGCGGTATCCTTTTAAAGATATACTAAGGATACTCGCGCCAGGAGTTAGAATTCTGGAAACCTACGGTTAATTCTCTGGGAGTATTACTGTAGAAAATATCCCTTAGAAAGCTACCTAAAGGAACCTTCCATCAGGACGACATGGCCGAGCCTAAATATATATATATATATATATATATATATATATATATATATATATATATATATATATATATATATATATATATATATATATATATATATATAATTATGCATTCATATATGTGTATATATATTATATGTATGTCAGTAATTTAGAGTGATGTCTTTTTAATGTTATAGCATGTTAGAGATGCTATTCTATCAGACAAATAAACTTTATATGATTCTATTTGGTTTTTACAGTCAATTATTTATATTTTTAAACGTTACCAGTGTATTTGAAATTAAAAAGCAAGATTTTATCACTGATAGAGCATATTAGTTATTAGATAAACTTATGGTAATCAACATTTTTTTTAGTTTTTTGTGACAAAACTTTTAGACAAACTTGAATTTTCAACATTTTCCAATGCCTCTCTGTGTGGATTTTTTTACGCGTTTACTTGAACCTCATTTTTTTCGTAAATAACATCTCCTAAAAGAATACAAAGTTTTCCATTAAAAAAAAAACTTATGTTTATTAGTAAATTTTCACTACCTTGTTACAAAACTTGTAATTTTCACGAACCTAAATTAGATAAGGTAGAAAGTAATTATGACACCTAAGAGAAGTTATCTCTTTGGAACAGCAAAGGGGAAACAAAGACTTGAAATCTACATCAACAGAAATCCCACCCTCATTACTAAATTACTTTGGTTAATATAAAACTACAGTACAGTATAGTGGTTCTTCTAAATTGGTTTTATTATCACTTTAGTTGAACTGTGATGGCCTAATGTAAAATGTCTTATAGAAGTATAGCATAATTTAAGAAAAGCTGAGACAAATTGTGTTAGTTGAGTGGCCATAATTCAACTCTTAGAAGTAATAGCTTATATGCCATACAAAACTAGGATGCATTTGAAATTTTTTATATCCTGCAAAAATTAAGAAGATTTTATTTAGATTGATAGGTTTTGTTGCTTTATGGCGTAGAAACAGCCTCAAGTTCAAGCAAAATGTTGTGATGTCAGTTTAATGTTATTTAATATTTTAAGATGGGTGAAGTAAGTTCGGAAATGACGATAGGTGAAACGATTTAGTGAGCTGATTACGGTATTACATTTATGAAGTATGTCTGGTGTGAGGGTGACATACAGTAGTGGTAAGTGGTCACTGAGAATGGATGCTGACAGGCATGAGATGTGTTTTGACCTCGACTTTTACTCTTGACGAATTAAAAACTCTCCAAAAGATATTTGTACATGATGGCATACCTCAGAGTTTATGAAACTTTAAACAATTCATTCAGTTGTAAATGACAATTTGTCATATTAAAAGATGGATCAAATCTTAGTTATGTTGTCTACATGACCAGTATTTTCAAACTTATCTTTGGTATCTTACCAGATCCTTTTTAGAATACTGGTAAGCTTTCACAAAATTGTGACCATTAATTTTGTTGTTGTTGGATATTACGTAGCCAAGTAGACTTTTAGATTAGGATTAGAATCTTGCGTGTTCATTCACATTAGACCAAATTTCATATATTTAGTGTGTGTATATTAATCATAATCTCTCTCTCTATCTTATATGCATTTGTAACAGTCAGTAGTAATTGTGGAATAAGCTAATACGATAGCTCTTCTTTTGATACCAAGACCAGAGCATGGGGAAAGGAGGTGATTAATGCAAAATCTTACATCTTAAGCTTTCATATATATTATCTCTGCAAAAACTAGGATTAAGACTGTTGGAGCAGGTCAATTTTCAGGGTGCGTTATCCATTTTATTTACTTTTTAAGTTTTTATTTTAATGAATCTTACATTTTCAACATACTAATATCATCAAAGGTACTAGCTTCTATGTTCTTAGCATGATGAATAAAAAGTATTGTATTCGAATAATCCATTTTTTTTTTTTTTATTAAAATTCTGGTTTCAGAACTGTCGTGAATAATTGTTCATATCCAGTCTTGATACATTGCTGAGTAACCCAGTGGTTCCAGTGCCAAGCTGTCAGTTCCATTTTATACTGTTATTGTATATTAATCTTATACTGTTAGCTCAAAAGCAGGAAACTGTTTTTTTTTTTTTTTTTTTGAGAAATTGGATGGTATTTCTTAGCAAATTTTGTTACTTTTCAGAAAAAACTTGAAACTGAGTTGCAGCAAATTGAGGAGAAGTTTGAGGCGAAAAAGAGAAAATTTGTGGAAGCAGGGGACAGCTTCCAAGGCGAGTTGAAGAAAGTTAAGGTAAATAACTTGTGAATTACTTTGAAGAATTGTAATATTCCATCTATATTTGCCTTATGTAAATATTATTACTTTTGTCATGAATGTAGCAGAGTTTTAAAACATATCCCCTTTTAGGCTATGGCTCCCAAGTTAGATGAAACATCATTTGCTGCTATGGTCGAACGTCAGAAAGAAGTCCTGCGAAGGGAAGCCGAGGAAAGACAGAGGAGTTCCCAGGGTCTTCCTGCCCGGCCCCCTTCAGCATCATCCCAGGGCGGAGCAGGCAGCAATCCATCAAATCGAGAGGATAGCACTGAAGCTGCAGGACCTGCTCCTCAGAACACAGCTACGCCTGTTGAAGCTTCTTCCTCCCCAGCAGCCATGCAGGTACGTTCAGAGATTAACAAATAAGGATTTTATTTGTGTGAACAGATGTCGCATAAAGTTTAGTTGAAAGTCATACTTGGGTTTATTATGATCTGATTTTATATTTAATTTGTTATTGGTAGTATGAATTGCACAGGTGGAGAACTTGAGATCATTCTTTATTAATAAAATAAGGATAACAGTCAAATAGATACTGTATATTGTTTCTGATCCTTTTGAATTGTATTATTTTGCCATGCTTCAAAATTTATTTCCATTTTGAAGTTGTGGTAGATGCATACCCAAGAATTTAATACTAATACTTATTTTACTCTTCCAGTTTCCTTTCTTGGTAAAGAACAATACTGTATTTACCAACAATTTTACTTTCATAGCATTGTAATGATAATTTTCTTTCACCTCTGAATGCTTGTGCTTAGATGAGCCATCTGGCCATTTCTCATGCAATAGGTATTTGTGTTGCTGAATATTGTCAAATAATTGAATAATTTTATACAGTAATGAAATAAGTTACTTCAGATGACTTTCATTGGCCTTCCTAGCCTTAGTGCAGCTTCTATTCATTCCGATTTTCATTTCTTCCATAACTTGAAAGTATAGATAGGTTAAATACATTTGATGCTGGAATATACCATTTTCTTTGCCCATTAGTAGTGAACCAATGAATGCTATACTGTATCAGACTTGTCTCACAATGATTTTGAACTGCAGGAGAATGACATGGGCGGAGAGGATGATAGCAAGATGGAAGGTGAGAGCACACGGCGATTAACCTAAAGTACTTTAGCTTAATTTAAGCAATAACAATGATGAAATAAGTCATTTGTATCAGTAGGGTGATGTAAATTCTTTTTATAACGCTTTCAAGATGGAGTGCTAATATAAGATTAATAGATATTCAGTGGAATGTGGTCTTTCCTAGGTATTAGTAATGTAGATAGAATTTTATATGCAATGTTTTTCATTCATTTTTATAGCTCTACCTATGCATGCATACAGTACTCGCAAGTAATCATTGCTTGTAACACTTGGTGCATGCAAAAAGCTTCTTTAATTTTATAGGGTAAACTTAACCCAGTGGTCTTCTCTATATAAAGAGGTAATACTACTAAATTGAGTTATTAAATCAATGCAAGTTATCAGTTCCATTATCTAATAGAATCACACAAAATTATCAGTTCTTCATGTAACGTTTGAGAAAGGACCCAATCAGGATCTTAGACTTTTTATGCTTTTACTAAAGTTATTTTAAAGATTTACTTGTGCTATCATCATCTTTTTATTTCACATTTATTAAACACTGAAGCATTTAAAAGTGAATGTGCAATGAATTTTGCCATGAAAAGAAATGAGTAAATGTGTAAGATTAATTTTTTGATAGCAAATATATTATCATATTGATGTATAAGAAATCTGTTTGGTTAAAAGGCATGACAAGTAATTTTGGAATTTTATAGTAGTACCTGTATTGCTGTATATCATATATTTACTAGACTATACGTTCTGACCACAGATTTGATGGATAGATATAGCTGAAAGTATTGTAATTGCTATTCTGTAGAGTATATCCTGTCATAGAAAATCCTATGCTGATTTTTGAATAATTTCAGTTTATTTTCAGTTATTCTGTTATGAAATTAATTTTGACTTTTATCGTTATTTCCTTTAAATTTGGTTGATATTTCAGTACATAGCAGTACTGGTTTATGTTTCATTATATCCTGATTCCTAACAAAACTCCATCATTACCTAGCCTCCAATGTGACGTCTACAGCTGCCTCATCTACACCAAGTAGTGCAGCCCCTACCACTACCACAACTGCTGCAACTGCAGCTGTTAATGGACCCACCTCTGCTGCAGCCTCACCCACTGACCAACCTGCTCCTGCAAGTATCCCAAGCAGCATGGCACCTGCAGTTCGCTCTGCCCCTCCACAGCAGAATCAGCCAGCTGCAGCTCCTGCCAACATAGCTCCCTCTCATCCTCCCATGGTTCTTCATCCCTCTGTCAGCTCTCACCCCAATGTAGCCAATCATCCTGGTGCTCCCATCTATTCCAATGTGGGCACAACTCCTGGTATTCTTGCTGGTTCCCCTCATCCTTCGGCAGCTACTGCACATCCCACGGGGCCTTCCCTCCCTCCTGTGGGGTCTCCTCACCCTGTAGGCACATCTCTTCCAGCTGGAACCCCTCACTCATCAGGGCCTTCTCATCCAACAACTAATCCTCTCCCTACAGGAGCCCTTCACCAAACAGGGCCTTCACACCCATCAGTTGTTCCTCATTCAACACCCCCTCCACATCCAGTTGCTGCTGCTCATCCTGGTGGGCACTCTACTGGACCACCCCATTCAATGGGCTCTACTCATCCTGGAGGGACCTCTCATCCTGCTGGTGGGCCTCCTCATGTTGGAGGGCCTTCCCACCCTACAGGTCCTCCTCATGCTGGCCCTCCACACCCTACAGGTTCTCCATACTCAGCTGGTCCTCCTCATCCTGGACTTCCTCACTTGGCAGGGACACCTCACCCTCCAGGCCTGCCCCATCCTTCCGCTCCTATAGGTATGGCCCCTAGTAATGCCATTCCCGCGTATTCTGTAGCACACATTGCTCCTATGCAAACTACTGTTACATCTCAGGCTCCACTTTCTTCCTCAGGACCCATGCCAATTCAGGTGATGGGCCCTGGTCCAGGTCCTATCCCTCAAACCACTGCACCATCATCTGCCCCTAGTATTCCTCCTTCATAATTTGAAATTTTTATTGTTTCTGTTTTCCTTATTTTTACATTTTACTTATTAGTATTCTGAGATTGTATTTTCATGAATTATTTAGTTTACTGTAATAGTTTTAATAGTTTTTGGCCATATTTCAGACTTTGCAACCTCTTGTATTGCCATCAGGTTTTAATGCAAGTTGAAGATTCCTCCTTTTTCTTCAGTTTTAAGGTGAATAGAATTAGTTGACTATAGTTGCATTCTCTTCATTATTTTAGACCAATGGAAGGTATGTCATTTAATCCATGCCAAAAAAAATTAGTATAAGATGTTGACTGGCAGCAGTCACGAAGATGATGGAAAAGCAGACTCTAATCCCTCATTGGGAAAGAAAATTGATATCATTAGTGACTAATTGGTTGTAACATTCCCATTCATGTATTTTCATTGTATTTTAGTGCCATTGTTGCCACTATAAATGCAACTGTACCATCAGTAGTACAATAGTTATAGTGTTATTGAATTTACATAATTGCACATTCACTATGGAAAGAGTTGAACCTAAAATTAGTTCATATTAAGACTTTTTTTCATTGAAAAATTTCATTCACCTGTGTATCAGTATTTGTCATGGTTTTATCCTTCCTTGATAGTAATTGCACCTAATTTAGAGAATATCAAATGTAAAGCACAGTATATGACTGTTTGGGGCTATTTGGTATATTTATTGTCTAAGATTGTTCATTCTTCACTATTTTATTAATTTAGAATTTCAAGTTAGAATGGTAGTTAGTAATTAAATCTAGCTATTTCTATTTCAATTGCAGGCATTATTGCTGTAAGGGAAAATTAGTTGACTTGTCTCTGATCTTTAAAAATGGTAAGAAATGAGTCCTTGTGGAAATGATAAAGGAATACTGTTAAGGATATTAGATAGCTTGCTTTATTTGGATCTTTGTGTTTAAATGAAGCAGTTAAGGACTACTTTCATTTTGATTATTTTTCATTTGAAGTGAAGGCTTTGGTTTGAAAGATTATAGGCAATACAATCTTGAGGCCAAAGTTGGTTACCCTTTAGGTAAATCAATTTTGACAGTTAAAAGATTAGTTGAGACAATGTTTGTTTTAGAAGCACTTGTCTTTTTCTTTGTAAGCAATGCTTGATTTCATTTCTATAAAGCCTCATTTAATTTAGAAGTTGGTTCAGGTTATACATTTATGATAAAAGAATAAAAGTTAGGCTCAGTATGCAAACTCTATTTTAATGTTGTCACCAGTGAAATATGTCAAAAGTATAAATAAAATTTGTATTATTATTGCATTTTTATTCTCAAAATATCTGTGTATGGTTAATTATTGTCTTATTTCTAAAGGGTAAGTGCTCTGATTTGAATATAGGTGACTGAACAATAATATGGAGTCTTCACTGTGTTTAGTTTTCATTTGCGCAAATGTCATCACTTCTGCCCTCTACTGTTTAACTAGGCCTCTTTAGTGCAGTGAGTACTTCATTCCATAAAATGGAACCTTTATTCCACTTGTAGCAATACAGTATGCAGTTATCTTCAGTCTTGATTGCAAAACTGGTTGTGAGGAAGGAAGCCATGTGTGTACTTTTTCATTGTTTTTTTAGGTAACTAAAGTGCTCTGTCCATATAGTTGTGGTACAGCCATCAAGTGTACCTCATATAGCACACTGCAGACATCAATAAAGGGTCATAGTAGGTTATCCTTTGCCCCTAGCTTCTCCCACTTTTTAACCTTCTAATTTACTTTGTTTTATCTAACTTGCCACTCAATCTCTCTCTAACTATTACTGCATAGTGCAATTACAGATTTTTCCTGTAGTTGTACCTTGATGTAGAATAATTTTACAGAGGAAATATGTCCCAAATAATATAAATCAATCTTAAAAATGTTTTATGGGGCTGTGTTGCATTTTGTAAGTTGCTTCCCTAGAACATTTGTTAGTGAAAGGGGAAAATTGTATTCAAGGATGATATGAAATGTGATGACAGGTTTAGAAACCAAAGTGAATAGATAGAGAAATTAATATGAAAAGTAACTTAGGTGTTGCTATGATTAGCTTTTGATCCTGTCTGCAGTATGCTTGATAAGGTTCACTGCAGATGGTATTACAGGATAATAATACATGTCTGTACGTCTGTTTAGACTTTATGTAGCTCATCCTTGATTACTAAATCAGAAAATTAAATCCACTCGATGTTTTGCATAACCTTACGTCGGTTTCTACATCGTACAATAATTCTTAATTTCTGCACTGTACTGATTTTCATAAAATGGTAGCAGGTTGTAAGTACTTTTTCATGTTTAACATGTGTAATAGGAAAAAAGTAAGTCATTTTATAGGGCAAAAATCTGACCCACAGTACATCGAAAATCGACTCTCATCAGGTGTCTTTAAACAATTAATAAGGAAGAGTTGTGTATTACTAATACTGTACAGTATATGGACAATTTGATTTAGAACTAGAATGAAACCAGTGTGTAATGACTAAAACACACAAGATGAAAGATTTTATATACTGTACTGTATGTAAGCGGAAACTTGAGCCATAAGCTTCTCAAACACTTAAAGATGATGTCATCAAAACACTTGGTCATCAGATTTGTTAAACCCTACAGTGTTTGGGTGCAATTAGCATCTTTTAACCAATCCTAATTTGATATAAGATGTGCCATCAGCTTAATGTCATCAAATTCTACACATTAAAGGCAACAAAGGGTTAAAGAACAATCTTAGCCATAGCAAGGAACACAAAAGAATGGGGATCAACAGTGTTCAAATATAACTTACTAGTCTTAGCATCAAGACAATAACATGGTAAAATATTAACAGAAGACGTAACTAAGAAACCAAGAAAATTACTTAGAAATCACAAGCGAAAACAAGAACCCTCATAGTCAGGCACACGATGCATTGAATTTGAATCTCTGCTGTCTTCCCTCGCCTCTTGCCACATGGTAGTGTAGCAGTCCATTGGAGTGGGGGAGGAAGAATGGCAGCAAGAGAGATTTTATTCATTCTTATTGAGGTCAAGTTGGCACTTGTAAAAACTCTTATACTGTACCTATAGAACAGTGGTCAGGGAACTCGGGTAAATTACCCCAGATGGGGTAATTTAGAAAATATTTTGGGTGATATATGTGCTAAGTGAGGGAAACTAACATGAAAGTTGGAGAAAAAGAATGCATTGAAGATGTAATTAAAATGATCAGTATTGTAAAAATCATACAGTAAACACGAGCATGGTCATGATTTATATGAAGATAAAGATGCTTAATATTCAACTCTTCTTTTCTAGTTGGCTTTCACATGGAAATGTCCTGAACTTAGTGTGAGCTCTTAAAACCATACTTAAAACGCTTCTATCAGATCAAAAACACTTGCAGAAAAGTCAATAAATCAACCAGGCTAACTCATCTTGCATACTTAGCTGACATTTTTGGGCATTTAAATTAATTATTATTATTATTATTATTATTATTATTACTTGCTAATCTACAACCCTAGTTGGAAAAGCAATGCACCGAGCAAGGAATTGCAAGGAAAGAATATCAATCTCATCTTAACAAGGAAAAAAATCTCAGCATTTGTATCAAAGCTTCAGTAGTTGAACCCTAAATTGAATGCCAATAACATCAGTCTTTTCAAACCTGACAGAAC
The DNA here is from genome assembly GCF_036898095.1 of Palaemon carinicauda. NCBI lineage: Eukaryota > Metazoa > Arthropoda > Malacostraca > Decapoda > Palaemonidae > Palaemon > Palaemon carinicauda. Next base: position 52,047,245 of record NC_090743.1, read on the forward strand.
TTTTGGAAGGTTTTGGAGACTACAGTTTTAGTCACATGAAGGAGTTGGTCACAAGCCACCAGACCAAACTTAGAAATATGTTCTGTGACTACTTTCCAGAGCTTGATTCCGATACTTTCAGCTGGGTTGTAAATCCCTTCTAATGTGAACTGTCTGATTTTCTGTAAGATCCTGAAGAATTGGAAGAAGACCTTATTGAACTTCATTCGAACTGTGAAACTAGTATGGGATTTGAAACCAAGGAGGATGTCTCAAGTTTTTGGAAATATAATTATATTACCTTTCACAATACCCTACCCGTGAGAATATGAGTTTTTTACTCTTGTAACTCTAAAAACAAAATACATTGGATCTTGAAGACAGCAACCAAATATTAGTGACATCAAAATCCTTGATATTGAGATCGTTGTATCCATGATGAAACCATGGCATTTTCCAAAGCCTTGGGGAGTTGATTTGAATAAAATATTCAAGTTTTAAATGATTTTCATGTTTTGTGTGAGTGCCATTCTTATGCTAGAAAGGGTTAAAAATTTACCTCATAATAGTGGATTGAATAACAAAAGTTCTGGTTTTGTACGAATTAGAAATACATGATGGTCAATAATTTTGCTTGCTTGCCACCAAATGCTGAAAAGTGTGGCTCTTTATTTCATTTGTTTATAAATATATAAATTCCTACGATTTTTTCTTGCGTGCTATTTCCCTGAAAAAAAAAAAAAAAAAATATTACTTATACTTCCCCATGATAGATGAAATGAATAATACATTACCCTAATTTAAATTTTTAATGTTTTTATTATCCATAAATTCTGTAAGTGAACTGGTTTATTCTCCAGACTACTTCAGTCAGGGGTAAATTAATATTACTACAAATTCATTTGGGGTAGCACCCAAAAGAATTTCCCGACCCCTGCTATAGAAGATAACGTGATTAAATGAAATGCAGCTTAAATCTAATGAGATGTCACACACAAAACAATTTTCTAGAGTGTAACCAGTTATAATGTAATGTTAGGAGTTTTACAGATCTATTGAGGTTTTACTAAAATTGTTTGGAATAATTTAAAATCTGTTGTGTAATCCAAAGCATGAGAGACAAAGGAAGTCATGATTGCTTATAAAGTAACAAATAGTAAATGGAATGCCACAGAACCAACGCTGGAACCCATTAATCAAACTGAAAACCCATAGAAATTATTTATGAATAAAAATTGCCATCCAGAACAAATGTCAATGTGTAAATGTGCCTCCCTGACTATTGTCACTAATTGAGTTGAATCCCATATAAATAAAAAAAAAAGAATTACATCGCATCACCAAAAAAAGAAGTTTGTTTGTAAGCATCTGCAATTAATGTAGATTTTTCAACAAAATTTTTGAAATTTGTGACTATCCAAGTCTGATAACTTATTAGATATAAGGTAACTGTAATCATACGTGATCTTTAATCAAATTCCTTTTTCTCCTTAATACTAAATTAGAGATAGACTTAATTTCACAGGAGAAAGTAATAATTTTAAGCCAGTTTCTTCTGGTTTTGTAGTCAAGAACTTGAAGTTCAATGGTAAGTTATAGATTAGTTTGACTATCATATATGTAAGTTAAGGTACTTACTTAATGGCATCATGTTTATTCCTTGGTTACAAAAATAAAAATGGCATTCACATTTGTTGTTGGATATTATTCTATTACTGATATAATTTTCAAGTGAATGTTATGAGGTAAGATTATTATATGAAAGCATTTTATGATTCAAACTGTCACTTATGATAGGCATTTTCCATCCTCTCCTTCATGAACACAACCCAACAATGACTGGTCCCATATTTGTATTATGAGATTGTTTTTTGGGGGGGAAAATGTAAAAATAAAGCTTTTATATTGGAATGAAGATAGAGGTTGAGCCGTCTGGAAAATATAAAGTTTTCTTTTAAAAGGTCTTGAACACCTGAGGTATCCTGCGGTTGTTATTCCATTGGTTATTTCTTTCCACCATGCTTCAAGTGTCTTCTGAAGGCCTTTGACTTTTCTTTGTCTTTTTAGACCATTGTCAAATATTTCATGATCCCTCTCTCTGGAATAAAGTACAGTGCAATAGTTGACACCAGAATAGAGCTGAAAAAAGGGTTGAATGACACAGTGGAGAAACAGAATTTTTGAATAGAGTAAAAAGTATTTTATCATGTAGAAACTGCAAAAATTATTTTTAAGTAATTCAAGTCGGGTGTTATTTTTTAACATTTATGAATGGTTTTGAAAGCTGCAATAGTATTTTTACCACATTTATTTTTGGTTAGAATACCTTTAGTAATGGCTTATTTTCTTTGAGGGAAATTTTTTTGAAGAGCATTGCTTTTATTGTTTCTGCGAGGATGCATACTCTCATTTTTTATATTCATGATGTTCCTCGG
>NC_090743.1:52057158-52064658 GCF_036898095.1 Palaemon carinicauda
CACAGAAGTATCCTCGGTGGTTGCGGGCGTGTCTTACCGAGACCGTCACTCCCACCCGCAGACGATTGAGCCCTTATTTTGCTCGTCTGCAGAAGAAATTTAGGGGAGAAAACGCTGGTCTCAGGTCTCAAGACCTCTTAAACGTAAAGTCCAGACCTATGCCAGACGTACGAAGTTAGAGTTCAACAACCCGGATGCAGTCATTGGGTTAGCTCTGACTCTCCTCAGTCATCAGTTGAATGCACTCCGCCTAAGAGGAGTAAGGTTCTGCCGCAACAGATCTCTGCTGTTAAGGCTTTACCTCAGCAGACCTTAGTGTCTGCCGACCCCAAGTTGACTCTACTGCAGTCCATGCAGTCACAACTTTCGGTCTTGATGCGTGAGTGTCGGGCTGAGAAGGTTGCCCTCCGCCTGCGCTCGCTCCGCCTGCGCTCGCTCCGCCTGCGCTCCCTCCGCCTGCGCTCGCTCCGCCTGCGCTCGCTCCGCCTGACCGCAGTACCGCCTGCCAGGCGTACGATGTTGAGCCACGTTATGAGTTTACTGATCCCAGTGGTGTGCAGCTCCCTCCGCCTTCCTTAAGGCAACCTCAGCAATGGGAACAGGAGGCTTATACCTCTCTTCCTCCGCTTCCACTTGCTGTTCCACCAGTGAGGCAACACTCGCTTGAGGTACAACAACCTCTCCCATCCATGAGTCAGTCTCCTCAGCTCTCGCTGCAGCGAGCTCAACCCTCCTCAAGGCAAGCACCTAACAACACCTTAGCCTTGCGCCTCAGGAGCCTCAACTTGCGAGACTTTTACTGCGTTCTGCGCAGCCACTACCTTTTCGCTCTCAGCTCACACCGCAGGAACCTCAACTCGTTCCTCAGGAACTTGCTACTGCGCATCCGCCAACCACTCAGCAAGCGCAACCCTTGAGTTCAGCCACTCATGCCAGGAGTCAGCCTCCTCCACCCATGCGCCTACCTTCTGCTACTTCCTTTGATCAGCCTTTGCAGACTGAGCCTCAGGTGTTCCCTCAACAGAGTCTTGAAGAGGAAACCACAACTATTGTTGTTCCAGCTCGTTCTGACTCTGCTGTTCAGCATACCTTACCTCCATTTTCAAACATTATGATAATGGAGGTTATTTGTATTACTTATAAAAATATATTTGTATTCCTTGCAATATATTTTTAACAATATCGCAAAATATGGCAAAAATATGAATCATGAGTTATGAATGTAAGGTAAATATTATGTTGATATTAAAACCCCATGCAAGCATGCATAAAGCACTCTAGCACTGGTCATGGAATTTCTGAGAAATGTTAAACGCCATGCACACGCTCTGCTTACCTTACAGCATGCTCTACATACAGCATGCTCTGCTTACAGCATGCTCTGCATACAACATGCTCTGCATACAGCATGCTCTGCATTCAGCATGCTCTGCATACAACATGCTCTGCATACAGCATGCTCTGCATACAGCATGCTCTGCATACAACATGCTCTGCATACAGCATGCTCTGCATTCAGCATGCTCTGCATACAACATGCTCTGCATACAGCATGCTCTGCATTCAGCATGCTCTGCATACAACATGCTCTACATACAGCATGCTCTGCATACAGCATACTCTGCATACAACATGCTCTGCATACCTTACCGCATGCTTCTCAGTCACACATCTTTGGTTGTTGCCAACTCACTAGACTGTCAAGCAGTTTCATAACGTTGCCTTCTAGTCTGCTGCTTTTGCACCAGTGAAACCCTCACTGAGAGAACTTAGCTTTTCTAGGATATGGTCCCTGTAGATGAGAAAGTTCTTTTCTCCCTCCTTCTGATATTCCCTTGAGGACTCTGTCATTTGGAGGGAGCCTTTAGCTGCGTAGCCTCCTATGGACTTTTATTTAAGCATAACATGCTTCCAGGGAAGGTAATGGTTCCACTTCAGTCGCTAATCCCGTCTGTTACCACACCTGCTCCCATAGACCTTGAGCTGTGTTGCAAGACATGCAGTCCAAGCTTAGTCCTTGTTAGAGGATTTTTTGTTTACGGAGTCAATGTGTCACGGGGAAGACGTTCAACAACCAGCAGAAGTGACTTGTTGTGACGCAGTGCGGCAACCTCAGCAACCCGATAAGGAGTTGTCTGTACGACCCAGACAGTCTAGACAGATTCGGGTTGTCACTGTACTTCCTCGCTTGCCCATGGTTGACAGTTCACAGACTGTGCAGCAGTACCATGATCTTGTGTCCGGCTCCGTCAGACGACTGGCTTTTAAGAGCTCCCACAAGTCGTCGCTGTCTGGAGATTTTCAAATGGACTATGGATCTGACCAAGGAACTGGGCCTCCTGGTCAATTTTGAGGAGTCTCAGCTCGTCCCATCCCAGACCATTGTCTCCTTGGGTATGGATCTTCAGAGTCGAGCTTTTCGGGCTTTTCCGTCGGCCCCAAGGATCTTCCAAGCCCTAGAATGCATCCAGAGCATGCTGAGAAGGAACCGATGCTCAGTCAGGTAGTGGATGAGTCTAACAGGGACACTTTCATCGCTGGCCCTGTTCATCGTGTTAGGGAGACTCCACCTCCCCCCCCTTCAGTATCATCTAGCTGCTCACTGGATAAAGGACATGACGCTAGAGACGGTCTAAGTTCCTGTTTCCGAAGAGAGGAGGTCTTCTCTCGCGTGGTGTAAGAACAGCTTTCTTCTCAAGGAAGTCTACCTTTGGCTGTTCAGAAACACGACCGCCGTCTCCTCTCGGACGCATCAGACACGGGCTGGGGTGCGACTTTGGACGGACAAGAATGCTCGGGAACATGGAATCAGGAGCAAAGGACACTTCACATCAATTGCAAGGAGTTGTTGGCGGTTATTCTGGCCTTGATAAACTTCAAGTCCCTCCAGCTTAACAAAGTGGTGGAGGTGGACTCTGACAACACCACAGCCCTGGCTTACATCTTCAAGCAGGGAGGGACTCTTTCGTGGAAGTTGTTCTAGATCGCAAGGGACCTACTCATCTGGTCTAAAGATCGAAAGCTAACTGGTAACGAGGTTCATTCAGGGCGGTATGAATGTCATGGCAGATCACCTCAGCCGGAAGGGTCAGGTCATCCCCACAGAGTGGACCCTTCTCAAGAATGTTTGCAGCAGACTTTGGGCCCTGTGGGGTCAGCCAACCATAGATCTGTTCGCTACCTCGATAACCTAGAGACTCCTGTTGTATTGTTCTCCGATTCCAGACCCAGCAGCAGTTCACGTGGATGCTTTTCTGCTGGATTGGTTCCATCTCGACCTGTATGCATTCCCGCCGTTCAAGATTGTCAACAGGGTACTTCAGAAGTTCTCCTCTCACAAAGGGACACGGCTGACGTTGGTTGGCTCCGCTCTGGCCCGCGAGAGAATGGTTCTTAGAGGTACTGCAATGGCTGGTCGACATTCCCAGGACTCTTCCTCTAGGAGTGAACCTTCTAAGTCTACCTCACGTAAAGAAGGTACACCCAATCCTCCACGCTCTTCGTCTGACTGCCTTCAGACTTTCGAAAGACTCTCAAGAGCTAGGGGCTTTTCGAAGGAGGCAGCCAGAGCGATTGCCAAAGCAAGGAGAACATCCACTCTCAGAATCTATCAGTCTCAAGGGGAAGTCTTCCGTAGCTGGTACAAGACCAATGCAGTTTCCTCAACCAGTACCACTGTAACCCAGATTGCTGACTTCCTGTTATATCTAAGGAAAGTAAGATCCCTTTCAGCTCCTACGATCAAGGGTTACAGAAGTATGTTGGCAGCGGTTTTCCGCCACAGAGGCTTGGATCTTTCCACCAACAAAGATCTACAGGACCTCCCTAGGTCTTTTGAGACCTCAAAGGAACGTCGGTTGTCCACTCCAGGCTGGAATCTAGACGTGGTCCTAAGGTTCCTTATGTCATCAAGATTTGAACCTCTCCAATCAGCCTCTTTTTAGGACCTCACATTAAAAACTCTTTTCCTCGTGTGCTTGACAACAGCTAAAAGAGTAAGTGAGATCCACGCCTTCAGCAGGATCATTGTTTTCACATCTGAAACGGCTACATGTTCCTTGCAGCTCGGTTTTTGCTAAACGAGCTTCCTTCACGTCCTTGGCCTAAGTCGTTCGAGATCCCAAGCCTGTCCAACTTGGTGGGGAATGAACTGAAGAGAGTACTTTGCCCAGTTAGAGCTCTTAGGTACTATCTAAAAAGGTCTTAACCTTTACAAGGACAATCAGAAGCCTTATAGTGTGCTATCAAGAAACCTTCTTTTCCAAGTTCTAAGAACTCAGTTTCTTACTATTCAGGCTTCTGATTAGAGAAACACATTCTCATCTGAAGGAAGAAGACCTTGCTTTGCTGAAGGTAAGGACACATGAAGTGGGAGCTGTGGCTACTTCAGTGGCCTTCAAACAGAGCCATTCTCTGCAGAGTGTTATGGATGCAACCTATTGGAGAAGCAAGTCAGTGTTCGCATCATTCTATCTCAAAGATGTCCAGTCTCTTTACGAGTACTGCTACACCCTGGGACCATTCGTAGTAACGAATGCAGTAGTAGGCGAGGGCTCAGCCACTACATTCCCATAATCCCATAACCTTTTAACCTTTCTCTTGAATACTTTTTATGGGTTGTACGGTCGGCTAAGAAGCCTTCCACATCCTTGTTGATTTGGCGGGTGGTCAATTCTTTCTTGAGAAGCGCCGAGGTTAAAGGTTGTGATGAGGTCCTTTAGTATGGGTTGCAGCCCTGTATACTTTAGCACCTTTGAGTTGATTCAGCCTTCCAAGAGGAACGCTGCGCTCAGTAAGGAAGACGATCTTATTAAAGGCAGAGTAACGGTTCAAGTCGACTTCCTTACCAGGTACTTATTATTTCATTGTTATTGTGGATAACTGATTATATGAAATACGGGATACTTAGCTATCCTTTAGTCTTGTACACTGGTTTTTCACCCACCCCCCTGGGTGTGAATCAGCTACATGATTATCGGGTAAGTTTAATATTGAAAAATGTTATTTTCATTAGTAAAATAAATTTTTGAATATACTTACCCGATAATCATGATTTAATTGACCCACCCTTCCTCCCCATAGAGAACCAGTGGACCGAGGAAAAAGTGAGGTGGCGTCAACAACAAGTACTGTAGTACCTGGCCACAGGTGGCGCTTGTGAGTACACCCCCTTCTAGTATAGTGATAGCTGGCGTATCCCTCCCGTAGAATTCTGTCGGGCAACGGAGTTGACAGCTACATGATTATCGGGTAAGTATATTCAAAAATTTATTTTACTAATGAAAATAACATATTCCAGAACCGAAGCGCCCGATGGGGAGTGCCCGGTGACCCGGCCCCTCGAGATCAAGCCGTAGGAAGGACTCTACAGGTAGGCGTAAGTTCCCGAAGCCTCCGGTTCACCCCGCCCAGCGGGGGGAAATGCGCTTCTTGTCGGGCGGCCTGGCCGAACCAGCCCAGCTGGTGCGGCCTTCGGGTCGGAAGGAACGGTTCCCGCTGTCGGGTCAGCCCACGGGTACCGCATCCTCGGCACCCAGAGCCCTTGGGCGGACGAGAGTCCCCGCTGAACCAGCAATGCCTGCGTTAACCCAGGCCCCTGGTGCGGACGTCCCCGCAAATGAAATCCAGTACCTCGGCAGGACGGCGCCCCTGGCCCCAAGAGCTAGACGTCCAGTCGGCGTGCCCGGTAACCCAGCTCCCTGGCCCCAAGCCGAGACCTCGGCTGATGGAGGGGAGGGTTCCCTGACGGAGGACTCCGCCTATAGAAGAGTGGTTAGCCTTTTCAGAAGGCACCACAAAATAGCGGAACCTGCGGCTACGGATGAAGATTCCTGGAAGTCAAGCCTTTTGAGGATCATGCAGACTCCCTCCCAACCTAAGACGTCCCTAGCACTTCCTCTAGCCCGAGATCTAGTCCTAGAGCAGGAGTATGTCGGCAAGGTAGTGGCCAGCAATGCCGAGGCCCCCAAAACCCAGAGGTCCTCGAAATTGCTCCAGGGCCTCAGACCCCAAAGCAAAGTCTATGTGCCAGCGAGACGACGCCCAGGCCCCTGTAAGGTGGAGTCAGCCGTAGACATCCTTAGTCAAGGCGTTTCAGACGGTAGAGCCTCTTCGGCCCCAGTCTGTTTCTCGCCAGCAGAAGCCTCCATGATGGAGAAAATGTCGAGGGACTTAGTAAACGTCTCCTCTTGGCTGGCCTGGTGGGCTTCCACTTTGGTAGGTGTACAAGCCTCCTTCGACCCCGAGGACCCTGACCAGCAAGGCCTACTGAGGGACCTCATTACCTCCGGGGGTAAAACCCTTAAGTTTTTGACATATCAGTCTCTCGCACTAACAGCTAACTGGGTGCTCTGGAAGCGAGACACTGTTCTGGCGAAGGTGTCTCGGAAGGTACCAGACAGGGAGGCGCGAGCCATTCGCAGCCTACCCCTGTGGGGAGAGTGTTTGTTTCCTCTGAAGGAACTAGAGGCCATAATGGAGAAGGTCTCGAAAAAGAAGGAGGCTAACGTCCCCAGACCTACAACTCCTAGGAGACCGCCCTATAAGAGGTCCGTCTCGGATAGTGCCGCGACGCCCCAAGCCTCTACCAGCACTATGAGGAGAGAGGCCCCCCTCTTCCTCCTGGTCCGCAACTCCTCAGCCCCCCCGCAGGGGAGCTCCAGCGCCCTCAAGCTCCTTCAGGTCGGGTTACTCCGCCTCTAGGAGAGGCAGATCAGGCCGCCCATCTAGAAGAAGATAGAGTGGGAGGCCCCCTATCCCCGCCCAACCCTCGGGTTGGGGGATGCCTCAGACGTCATTGGCAAGCATGGAAGGCTCAAGGAGCAGAGCCTTGGACAGTGTCCGTACTAAAGTAGGGCTACAGACTTCCGTTCCTAACGGAACCACCCCCTCTTATTCCGGCCAACCGGACAGAATGGCTAGCTCCCAAAGACCCGTTAAAGAGGACCGCCCTTCAAGAGGAGGTATCGTCCATGTTAGAGAAGGGTGCCATGGAAGAAGTTCTTCTCCCAGGGCCAGGTTTCTACAGTCGCCTGTTCCTGGTGGAGAAAGCGACTGGGGGGTGGAGACCGGTTATAGATCTGTCAGCTCTCAACAAGTTCGTCAAGAAGACGGACTTCAAAATGGACACTCCGAAGTCAGTCCTGCTGTCCTTGAGGGAGAAAGATTATATGATGACCATCGACCCCAAGGACGCATACTTCCAGATTCCGGTCCACACCTCGGGTCGAAAGTTCCTCCGGGTGAAATGGGGTTCCCAGATCCTGCAATTCAGGACCCTTTGCTTCGGTCGACTGTCAACAGCGCCCCAGGTGTTCACGAGAGTCTTCACGGCTGTCTCAGTGGGGGCTCACGAACGAGGCATTCGCCTTATCAGATACCTGGACGACTGGTTGCTTCTTTCTGCCTCAAAGGTCCTCTTGGAGGAACAAAGGAGAAGTCTCCTCCAATTTTGCAAGGATCTGGGGATCGTAATCAACCCGAAGGAGTCAAATCTATCCC
>NC_090743.1:52069658-52077158 GCF_036898095.1 Palaemon carinicauda
TAATGAAGGATAGAATTGCGTGTTTCAGGTACAACCACTTAAAGTTTCGAGTTCAGTGAAATAAGTGCAAACAGAAAATCAAGTGATAAAGTGATAAGCGCAAAGTGTTACAGTGTTGCGTTCGAGGGTTCGTCTGTTCGTGCCAGTTGTTCGCCTAGTCTGGGACCTCTTACAAGCTCCCAAGCCCAGGGGAGAAGTAATGTCGAAGGACTTATGGGTTCAGCAGGCCTTGATCGACGAACAGACGTTTCCCTCCGTGGTTTCGGGTGTTACCAACTCACGTAGCCGACGTGATCACCCCACCCACACAAAGACGAGAGAGCCCTTTTATTCCTCGTCTGCGGAAGAGGTTTCTCGCAGAAACCATGGACCAAATCTTGCAGCTTTTAAGTGCAAGTCGGTCCCTTCCGCGCAAGTCCAACTCCTAGGTGGTGCCATTAGCACTGGGTCAGTTCGGACTTGCTGCAGTACGACAACTGCACACCTCCCAGAGAGGCAAGGTGGTATCGCAACAGACAGTAACTCCGTCTGTTGCCGCACCAGCTGTTTTAGACCCTCAGTTTCAACGGACAGTAGCTCCGTTTGTTGTTGTCTTTCTTAAACTCTAGTGGTCTATGCTGCTGACAATGCAGTCTCAGCTTGCGGTGTTGATGCAGGAGTTTCAGGCAGAGAAGGTTAGCACACCTCCTCCTGCGAGCGCTCATGAGGCAGCCGCCTCAACTCCACCTCTGCGCAGTCCACCCTGCCAGACGTATGATGTTGAGGTTCCTCAACCTACCTCCACGCGTGAGCTGCCGCATTGGGAGTTGCCAGATACCAGCGCTGTGCAGCAACCTCCACTTTCCTTGAGGCAGGAGCCTCTTGCTATGCGGCAACCTCCTCAACACTTGAGGCAGGAGCCTTATGCTTTGCAGCAACCTCCTCTACCCTTGAGGCAGGAGCTTCATGTGTTGCGACAACCTCCTCCATCCTCGAGGCAGCAACCTCTTGCGTTGCGGCAACCTCCACCATCCTTGAGGCAGCAACCTCAACTCTTGCGGCAGCCACCTCCACTCTTGAGGCAAGAGCCTCAACTCTTGAGGAACCTCATGCTATGAGGCAGCCGCCTCAACGCATGCAGCAACCGCATTCTTCACAGCATGAGCCTCTCTCTGCGCAGCTACCTCCTCAACCCTTGAGGCAGACGCAACTCTTGAGGCAGGAACCTCACAGGAGCCTCATGCTATGCGGCATCCTCCTCAAACCATGAGGCAGGAGCCTCATGCTATGCGGCATCCTCCTCAACCCATGAGGCAGGAGCCTCATGCTATGCGACATCCTCCTCTACCCATGAGGCAGCCTCATGCTATGCGGCATCCTCCTCAACCCATGAGGCAGGAGCCTCATGCTATGCGGCATCCTCCTCAACCCATGAGGCAGGAGTCTCATGCTATGAGGAGCCTCATGCTATGCGGCATCCTCCTCAAACCATGAGGCAGGAGCCTCATGCTATGCGGCAACCGCCTCAACCCATGAGGCAGGAGCCTCATACTATGCGGCATCCTCCTCAACGCATGCGGCATAAGCCTCATCCCTTGCAGCTTGAGCCTCATCCCATGCAGCATGAGTCTCATACCATGCAGCATGAGCCTCATCCCATGCAGCATGAGCCTCATCCCATGCAGCATAAGCCGCACGCCATGCAACATGCTCTGCTTACCTTACAGCATGCTCTACATACAGCATGCTCTGCATACCTTACCGCATGCTTCTCAGTCACACATCTTTGGTTGTTGCCAACTCACTAGACTGTCAAGCAGTTTCATAACGTTGCCTTCTAGTCTGCTGCTTTTGCACCAGTGAAACCCTCACTGAGAGAACTTAGCTTTTCTCGGATATGGTTCCTGTAGATGAGAAAGTGCTATTCTCCCTCCTTCTGATTTTCCCTTGAGGACTCTGTCATTTGGAGAGGAGCCTTTAGCTGCTTAGCCTCCTATGGACTTTTATTTAAGCATAGCATGCTTCCAGGGAGGGTAATGGTTCCACTTCACTCGCTAACCCCGTCTGTTACCACACCTGCTCCCATAGACCTTGAGCTGTGTTGCAAGACATGCAGTCCAAGCTTAGTCCTTGTTAGAGGATTTTTTGTTTACGGAGTCAGTGTGTCACTGGGAAGACGTTCAACAACCAGCAGAAGTGACTTGTTGTGACGCAGTGCGGCAACCTCAGCAACCCGATAAGGAGTTGTCTGTACGACCCAGACAGTCTAGACAGCTTCGGGTTGTCACTGTACTTCCTCGCTTCCCCATGGTTGACAGTTCACAGACTGTGCAGCAGTACCATGATCTTGTGTCCGGCTCCGTCAGACGACTAGCTTTTAAGAGCTCCCACAAGTCGTCGCTGTCTGGAGATTCTCAGATGGACTATGGATCTGACCAAGGAACTGGGCCTCCTGGTCAATTTTGAGGAGTCCCAGCTCGTCCCATCCCAGACCATTGTCTACCTGGGTATGGATCTTCAGAGTCGAGCTTTTCGGGCTTTTCCGTCGGCCCCAAAGATATACTAAGCCCTAGATTGCATCCAGAGCATGCTGAGAAGGAACCGATGCTCAGTCAGGTAGTGGATGAGTCTAACAGGGACACTTTCATCGCTGGCCCTGTTCATCGAGTTAGGGAGACCCCACCTCCCCCCCTTCAGTATCATCTAGCGGCTCACTGGATAAAGGACATGACGCTAGAGACGATCTCAGTTCCTGTTTCCGAAGAGAGGAGGTCTACTCTCACGTGGTGAAAGAACAGCTTTCTTCTCAAGGAAGTCTACCTTTGGCTGTTCAGAAACCCGACCGCCGTCTCTTCTCTGACGCATCAGACACGGGCTGGGGTGCGACTTTGGACGGACAGGAATGCTCGGGAACATGGAATCAGGAGCTAAGGACACTTCACATCTATTGCAAGGAGCTGTTGGCGGTTCATCTGGCCTTGATAAACTTCAAGTCCCTCCAGCTTAACAAGGTGGTGGAGGTGGACTCTGACAACACCACAGCCTTGGGTTACATCTCCAAGCAGGGAGGGACTCATTCGTGGAAGTTGTTCTAGATCGCAAGGGACCTCCTCATCTGGTTAAAAGATCGAAAGCTCACGCTGGTAACGAGGTTCATTCAGGGCGATATGAATGTCATGGCAGATCGCCTTAGCCGGAAGGGTCAGGTCATCCCCACAGAGTGGACCCTTCACAAGAATGTTTGCAGCAGACTTTGGGCCCTGTGGGGTCAGCCAACCATAGATCTGTTCGTTACCTCGATAACCTAGAGGCTCCCGTTGTATTGTTCTCCGATTCCAGACCCAGCAGCAGTTCACGTGGATGCTTTTCTGCTGGATTGGTCCCATCTCGACCTGTATGCATTCCCGCCGTTCAAGATTGTCAACAGGGTACTTCAGAAGTTCGCCTCTCGCAAAGGGACACGGCTGACGTTGGTTGGCTCCGCTCTGGCCCGCGAGAGAATGGTTCATAGAGGTACTGCAATGGCTGGTCGACATTCCCAGGACTCTTCCTCTAGGAGTGGACCTTCTACGTCTACCTCACGTAAAGAAGGTACATCCAAACCTCCACGCTCTTCGTCTGACTGCCTTCAGACTTTCGAAAGACTCTCAAGAGCTAGGGGCTTTTCGAAGGAGACAGCCAGAGCGATTGCCAGAGCAAGGAGGACATCCACTCTCAGAGTCTATCAGTCTAAAGGGGAAGTCTTCCGAAGCTGGTACAAGGCCAATGCAGTTTCCTCATCCAGTACCACTGTAACCCAGATTGCTGACTTCCTGTTACATCTAAGGAACGTAAGATCCCTTTCAGCTCCTACGATTAAGGGTTACAGAAGTATGTTGGCAGCGGTTTTCCGCCACAGAGGCTTGGATCTTTCCACCAACAAAGATCTACAGGACCTCCTTAGGTCTTTTAAGACCTCAAAGGAACGTCGGTTGTCCACTCCAGGCTGGAATCTAGACGTGGTCCTAAGGTTCCTTATGTCATCAAGATTTGAACCTCTCCAATCAGCCTCTTTTAAGGACCTCACATTAAAAACTCTTTTCCTCGTGTGCTTGACAACAGCTAAAAGAGTAAGTGAGATCCACACCTTCAGCAGGAACATAGTTTTCACATCTGAAACGGCTACATGTTCCTTGCAGCTCGGTTTTTTGCTAAAACGAGCTTCCTTCACGTCCTTGGCCTAAGTCGTTCGAGATCCCAAGCCTGTCCAACTTGGTGGGGGACGAACTGGAGAGAGTACTTTCCCCAGTTAGAGCTCTTAGGTACTATCTAAAAAGGTCATAACCTTTACGAGGACAATCAGAAGCCTTATGGTGTGCTATCAAGAAGCCTTCTCTTCCAAGGTCTAAGAACTCAGTTTCTTACCTATTCAGGCTCCTGATTAGGGAAGCACATTCTCATCTGAAGGAAGAAGACCTTTCTTTGCTGAAGGTAAGGACACATGAAGTGAGAGCTGTGGCTACTTCAGTGGCCCTCAAACAGAACCGTTCTCTGCAGTGTGTTATGGATGCAACCTATTGGAGAAGCAAGTCAGTGTTCGCATCATTCTATCTCAAAGATGTCCAGTCTCTTTACGAGAACTGCTACACCCTGGGACCATTCGTAGCAACGAATGCAGTAGTAGGCGGGGGCTCAGCCACTACATTCCCATAATCCCATAACCTTTTTAACCTTTCTCTTGAATACTTTTTATGGGTTGTGCGGTCGGCTGAGAAGCCTTCCACATCCTTGTTGATTTGGCGGGTGGTCAATTCTTTCTTGAGAAGCGCCGAGGTTAAAGGTTGTGATGAGGTCCTTTAGTATGGGTTGCAGCCCTTTATACTTCAGCACCTAAGAGTCGTTCAGCATCCTAAGAGGACCGCTACGCTCAGTAAGAAAGACGTACTTAATAAAGGCAGAGTAATGGTTCAAGTCGTCTTCCTTACCAGGTACTTATTTATTTTATGTTATTTTTGAATAACTAATAAAATAAAATATGGGATACTTAGCTTCTTTGTTAACATGTATGCTGGTCTCCACCCACCACCCTGGGTGTGAATCAGCTACATGATTATCGGGTAAGATTAATATTGAAAAATGTTATTTTCATTAGTAAAATAAATTTTTGAATATACTTACCCGATAATCATGATTTAATTGACCCACCCTTCCTCCCCATAGAGAACCAGTGGACCGAGGAAAAAATTGAGGTGGTGTTGACAAGAAGTACTGGAGTACCTGACCACAGATGGCGCTGTGGTGTTCACCCCCACCTGTATAGCGATCGCTGGCGTATCCCGACCGTAGATTTCTGTCGGCAACAGAGTTGACAGCTACATGATTATCGGGTAAGTATATTCAAAAATTTATTTTACTAATGAAAATAACATTTTTCATTAGTAAAATAAATTTTTGAATATACTTACCCGATAATCATGATTTAATTGACCCACCCTTCCTCCCCATAGAGAACCAGTGGACCGAGGAAAAAATTGAGGTGGTGTTGACAAGAAGTACTGGAGTACCTGACCACAGATGGTGCTGTGGTGTTCACCCCCACCTGTATAGCGATCGCTGGCGTATCCCGACCGTAGATTTCTGTCGGCAACAGAGTTGACAGCTACATGATTATCGGGTAAGTATATTCAAAAATTTATTTTACTAATGAAAATAACATTTTATGTATATTTATGTATACTGTATATATATATATATATATATATATATATATATATATATATATATATATATATATATATATATGTAAAATATATATATATATATATATATATATATATATATATATATATATATATAAATATTTTATATATACTATATATATATATGTATATATATATATATATATATATATATATACATATATATATATATATATGATAGATTTTGCACATATGAGAGTTTTGAGGCAAAATCACACAGACAACAGCTTCTCACCGGCCAGAAGTCGAACTCTGGTCCGGGAAACTTGTATAAACAGTGACATGTATATATATATATATATATATATATATATATATATATATATATACAGTGTATATATATATATATATATATATATATATATATATATATATATATATATATGTAATATATGTATATAAATATTTCATATATACTATATATATATATATATATATATATATATATATATATATATATATATATATATACAGTATATATATATGTATATGTATATATACATGTATATATATATATATATATATATATATATATATATATATATATATATGATAGATATTGCACATATTCTTTATACTCTAATGTCTGGATTCTCCTAACGACTTCAAGATGAGAGTTTTGAGGCAAAATCACACAGACAACAGCTTCTCACCAGCCAGAAGTCGAATTCTGGTCCGGGAAACTTGTATGAACAGTGACATGTATGTATATATATATATATATATATATATATATATATATATATATATATATATATACAGTATATATATATATATATATATATATATATATATATATATATATATATATATATATATTTAAATTTGACAGGTATATGTACAGAAGAATTGTCATTGACTTTTATCTTTCTTCGTGGCTGAGTGGTATGGTCACTGGCATACAGGTGTCCTGGACCAGGGTTCAAATCCAGGCCGGTCTGATTCTATAGTCTTTGGGTGATTCCGCCTGGGGCTCTGATCCTGAGGTCGTTAAGAGAATCCAGACTTTAATGTATTAATATATATGGCTTATTTGAAATATGAAAAGTACGTTTAAATGTGCAATAATTTATCATTAATCGAATGCCAAGTCCCAAACCTACCAATTAGCTATGATGGTGAAGATGGGTTGATTTCAATTCTAAGTACAGAAAACCTGAATTTGACAGGTATGTGTAGAAGAATTGTCATTGACTTTTATCTTTCTTCATGGCTGAGTGGTATGGTCACTGGCATACAGGTATCCTGGACCAGGGTTCAAATCCCGGCCGGTCTGATACTATAGTCTTTGGTTGATTCCGCCTGGGGCTCTGATCCCGAGGTCGTTAAGAGAATCCAGACTTTAATGTATTAATATCTATGGCTTATTTGAAATATACAGTATGTATATATACATATATATACAGTATATGTATATATATATATATATATATATATATATATATATATATATATATATATACTACTGTATATTAAATATATATAGATATATATTTGTTCCTACACAGAATACTTACCTCGAACTACTTTCTTAGGAGAGTCTGGAATCTCTCAATCACCGACCAAGAATTTTGCATAGTTGGCCCACTCTCCGCTGCCTCTCAAGGGCGTTTCAGGGCGTAAGGATACTCGCCCAGGTGCAACCCAGGACACGCGTGTGGCCATGCTTGATACCCAGTTAGCTTCTGTTCGCGGCGTAGATAACATCTCGCCGCTCTCTCGCTTATCCTGGCTGTTCACCTTGTGTTCCTACGTGATTACTTTGTGTTCTCACCCCTTGTTC
>NC_090743.1:52082158-52101187 GCF_036898095.1 Palaemon carinicauda
AGGGCCAAAAACTTGGTTAACCCATTGGACAAAGAACTGCCTAGTGACCCAGGCCTTCGAGTTGGATCGCCAGAAAACATGAAGCTGGTCCTTATCCACGTTGTGTGCCTTAAAGGCCCTAGGGTTCTCAGAATGGTAAACCAGTAAGGGCTTGACTTTAAAGTCCCCGCTAGCATTGGCTCATAGGGCAAGAGTCAACCGATCCTTCATTGGCTTATGCCCAGGCAATTTCTTCTCTTCGGCGGTGATGTAGGTTCGACTGGGCATTTTCTTCCAAAACAGCCCGGTTTCATCACAATTAAACACCTGCTGCTCTACGTAGCCTTCTTCTAGCACGATCCTTTCAAAGTTCTTGACAAAGTCAGCTGCAGCCTTTGTGTCCGCACTAGTAGCCTCTCTGTGGCGAACAACTGAATGAATCCCGGACCGTTTCTTAAATTTCTCAAACCAGCCACGAGATGCCTTGAAATCGTCTGAGGAAGGTTCGGTTGAACTCTCCCCAGCATCACCCCCAGAGCTCTCCTCCTTCAAGTCCGTGAAGATGGCGTGCGCCTTCTCGCAGATGATGGTTTCGGTGATGGTGTCGCCAACAATCTCTCTTTCCTTGATCCAGATTAGCAGAAGTCGTTCCATCTCTTCTATGATAGGGCTACGGCGTTTTGAAATGATGGTGATCCCCTTAGAAGGTTTCACTGCTTTAATGGCTTCCTTCTGTTTCAGGATTGTCGAGATCGCCGACATATTACGGCCATATTCTTTAGCAAGTTCACTCACGCGGACGCCACGCTCATGTTTTTCAATAATTTCTTGCTTTACGTCTAAAGAAAGCATTTCCTTCGTCCTTTTCTCACCACTACCACTACCACTTGCAAAACTAAGCCTTTTAGGACCCATGCTTTACGTAAATTACCGTAAAAGGATGCACATAAAAAATCACGATTAAAACAGTACAGTAATAGCAGAACGCACAGCGCACAACCACACGAAGCCGACGAGAACAGAGGACTGACCCAAGCCACGCTAATTGAGGGTCCCTCCGAGGTTGAAGTGCTGCCTTCTATCGGCGAAAATAAAAAACACATCCGGCGCTATGAGTACCAACTACGCGTACGGGTATTGTTTACTTCGGGTGTCGAAAAAAAATTCGGGTGTAGAGTAGGAACGTGTTCGAATTGTACTTGAGTCAAAAATTGGCTCGAATTTTACTTCGGATGTTGGAAAATTCGGATGTAGATACGTTCGTATGTAGAGGTTCCACTGTTTATATACTTATATGTATATATGTATATACTATATACATATATATACCGTATATATATATATATATATATATATATATATATATATATATATATATATATATATATATATATATATATATATATACATATATAGATAGATAGATAGATAGATAGATAGATAGATATAGTGTATATATATACATTTTATATATATATATATATATATATATATATATATATATATATATATATATATATGACAAATTCGTAGATAATTTGTATTTTTCCTAACTATACAAACCTTAGCTATTTAATATGGGAATAACTTTCGGCGTAGCTGAAATGATGAGCCATTAAAATTTAACAAGGCTTTACTACCCACAACGTTAGTTAGCGGGGATATAAAAGGGTAGCTTGCTACCCCCCGCCCCGCTCCCCCTCACACACACCTCTGCTTGAGCTCACTTTACTTGGAGGTAGGACTTCAAGGGGGATAGGGCTGGCGGGCAAGTTTGGTTAAATAGCTAAGGTTTGTATAGTTAGGAAAAATACAAATTATCTACGAATTTGTCATTCGTTCCTTAACTGGAATACAAACCACGCTATTTAATAGGGGTGACTCACCCATTAGGAAGGGTGGATGTCTCTGCCTGTCTGGCTTTTTTGGCTTTGCCCGGGGGCTCGATATTTGAGTGTGTAAGCACCCAAGAAATAAGGAGTCCCTTAACCTCGCTAGAACCTTGCTACGCAAGGACTGCAGCCTACGCAAGCTGTGTGTGAAGGTATGAAGTGTGACTCGTCCTAGGAAGTTGTTCTGAAGTTCTTTAGATGGAAACTTGTGGGCTAGGACTTTCCCAATACCACCTCGTCACGGTATGGGGACGTAACAGTATTAGTCTTAATACTAGGAACTCAAGGAAGCATGGTTTACCTGCAGTGGTTTGATGTCAGCTATGCAGAGAACCCAGGATGCTGCTTTCCCCACGAGAGGGTAGGATGAAGAAAAGAATAAGAGCCAGTCAAATCTTTTCATTCACGAAGACTAAAACCGGGAAACAGTGCCCTCAACCTTCTGCTACTTGTCCAATAAGGAGCTTGAGGTATACAACCAGCTGTTGTGCAGCCACCACCGGACCGATAGAGATCGTATCGAGTTCCTGTGGGACATGTCTTGAAAGGAGAAAGGTTGTGAAAGTCACTCTGAGCATTCACATCCTTTCTTGTAAAACCTGCGTCACAGAGGAATCTGCTAAGAAGGACCAGGGGCATAGTTATGCCCCTAACTGTGAGTCGTCATGTCAAGATGATGTTTCGGTGATCCTCCTCTAGTCTCTCCCAGTGCTGACAAGAGGAGGGACCCGGGCAGGCTGTTGCCGTTTTCTTTAGGTAAAGTCTCATACCTTACCCTGGGTACGGTAACGGATGATCTGGATCGTCCGTTACCAAGTTGAGACTTGTGTAGGATCCGTCACATCTGGAGACTGTGTCTGGTGACATACTCAGGGACAAAACTGAACTTTGTCTTTCGCCCTTCTCAATAATGGACGATGTCGAAAGAGAGACCATGAAGTTCCTTGACTCGTGTATATATATATATATATATATATATATATATATATATATATATATATATATATATATATATATATATATACAGTGAACCCTCGTTTATCGCGGTAGATAGGTTCCAGACCCGGCCGCGATAGGTGAAAATCCGCGAAGTAGTGACATCATATTTACCTATTTATTTGACATGTATATTCGGACTTTTAAAACCTTCCCTTGTACGTAGTACTGTTAACAAACTACCCTTTAATGTACAGAACACTTAATGCATGTACTACAGCACCCTAAACTAAAACAGGGACAAATATTAAAGGCGATTTTATATCATGCGTTTCCTAAACACCTAAAAAGCACGATAAAAAATGGCAACCAATGTTTTGTTTACGTTCATCTCTGATCATAATGAAGAAACAAACTCATTTAGTGTACAGTACACATATATGTATAGGTTAGTTTTTGCATCGATTATATTGGTTATACAGTATGTTGATTTTGTTATTACCAATGTTTTACTTAATTTTTCTTAGGACTTCCAAATGAAATGTTTTTCTTTATGACGCCGCCTGAAACGACGGCGTCATAAAGTACTGTACGCTCAGTAAACAACCACGCTCAGAACAAACAAGGCATTTAATGCGCATGATGAAAGTGATAAATAATGATACAGTATTTACAGTAAAAGCATTTACAAAATATGTTACCTTACAAATATAATTTACCGTATCTATATAAAATCATACAGTACTGTACAGTACATATTGTACGTAGCAAAGCAGGAAAACAATTTACGAGAGAGAGAGAGAGAGAGAGAGAGAGAGAGAGAGAGAGAGATAGAGAGAGAGAGAGAGAGATTGTTTTACGTACGTACTGTAAATGTAAATTTTCAATATTAATCTTACCCGATGATCATGTAGCTGTCAACTCTGTTGCCCGACAGATACGCCAGCGATCGCTATACAGGTGGGGGTGTACACAACAGCGCCATCTGTGAGCAGGTACTCAAGTACTTCTTGTCAACAAGAACTCAATTTTTCCTCTGTCGTGCCACCGGCTAGACCTACTTGGATACGCTGTTGATTCTGGAGTTATTGTTCACGATTTGGTGATGTATTTGCTCTAGAGTTTAGCCTTCGCTATTCAGGAAGCTTTATCATTAGCTTAGCAAGCTTTTGGAATTAATTTGATTTAATTATGGTGACGAAGAGAGTATGGACTCTCTTTCACTTTTAAATGGCCGACCCTTCCCTTAGACGGAAGTGTTGGTGTCGAAGAGAGTATAGACTCTCTTTCACTTTTTATGACCCACCCTTCCCTTAGACGGAAGTGTGTTTAGGTTTTTGGTAATTTTGCTTAACAAAGTTATAGATTTATTTTATTTCTCTCCGCCATTTATAAGCCTCTTCGATTAACTTTCCATTTATTATAAACTTATAAAAATTAATTTTTATGTTTGTTTATATGCGACCTTTCCTAATAGTAGGCGGTCCTTACTTGGAACCGAAGTTAATTAACATTGAGCCCGTCATATCGTTTTTCCTGTTAAGAATTTATGCTATTTTAATTTTAATGTTTTTGAAAGAATTTCTTTGATAGTCTCGTACTGTTTTCAAAGTTGAACTAACGTTTTGTTTAGTCTCCGCAGTTGTTGACGTTCAGAACGTTCAACTTGCGCTCTATCGTTACGATAGAGAGAGAGTATTCACGGTTTCACGTTGCAGTAAGAGTAAACCGATTCTAGCGTTTCGTTCATTCTTTCTTAGCTTAAATGGTTTTAATTCTAATAAAGGAACTTTTTATTTGGAAAACCTTTCAGTTTTTTTCCTTTAACAAATAATATGTTTTAACGATATATATAATTGGGCTCATCTCTCAGGTTCTAAGTCAAGAGAGAGAGAGAGAGAGAGATAGAGACGGAGGGAGAGAGAGGAGGATAAACGTTTCGTTCAAGCGGGTAACGTTGTTCTCGTTTTTTTGCTCTTCTCCCTAGTCGCTATAGGGGAAGAAGGTAAAACGTTTCTAGAGTTTTATTCTTGTTCCCAGGCTTTATGCGGTGAGAGATTTTAAACGTAGTTTATTTGATCTAGTGTTTAGTCTCTTTTCCAGCCACTGAATTCTTTATCTTTCATTATGTTTTTCTGTTACATTGTAATACTGTTTTCGCAATTACTACCTTTTAATGAAGGATAGGATTGCGTGTTTCAGGTACAAACCACTTAAAGTTTCGAGTTCAGTGAAATAAGTGCAAACAGAAAATCAAAAGTGATAAAGTGATATGCGCAAAGTGTTACAGTGTTGCGTTCGAGGGTTCGTCTGTTCGTGCCAGTTGTTCACCTAGTCCGATACCTCTTACAAGCTCCCAAGCCCAGGGGAGAAGTAATGTCGAAGGACTTATGGGTTCCACAGGCCTTGATCGACGAACAGACGTTTCCCTCCGTGGTTTCGGGTGTATCTACACACGTTGCCGACGTGATCACCCCACCCACACAAAGACGAGAGAGCCCATTTATTCCTCGTCTGCGGAAGAGGTTTCTCGCAGAAACCATGGACCAAATCTTGCAGCTTTTAAGTGCAAGTCGGTCCCTTCCGCGCAAGTCCAACGGCCTAGGTGTAGCCACTGGTTCAGTTCGGACTCGCTGCAGTACGACAACTGCACACCTCCCAAGAGAGGCAAGGTGGTACCGCAACAGGCAGTAACTCCGTCTGTTGCCGCACCAGCTGTTTTAGACCCTCAGTCACAACGGACAGTAGCTCCGTTTGTTGTTGTCTTTCATAGACCCTAGTGGTCCATGCTGCAGACTATACAGTCTCAGCTTGCTCCTTCATGCAGGAGTATCATGCTGGAAGGTTGACAATGCACCTGTTAACCTACAACCCGCCGAGGTTGTGCGCTCAGCAGATACTGCGGCTGCCTGCTCCCACCCTCCACCTGTGAGAGCTCCACCACCGATGCGCAGTCCACCCTGCCAGACGCATGTTCTTGCTGCACCATCTGCTAACATGCGTGAGCTACCGCATCAGCAGTGGGAAGGTTCTGTAGAGCTGCCGGGTTCCAGCACTATGCGGCATTCTCCGCAGCCCATGCAGCATGCTCTGCATACCTTACAGCATGCTCCGCATACCATGCAGCATGAGCCGCATACCTTACAGCATGCTCCGCATACCATACCGCATGCTCCTCAACCCACCGTAGCCCCTCCCACGCACCAGCACTCTGCTTTTGTTGTTGCCAGCTCCCACACTCCGACTGCGGAGAAGGTTGACGATGCACCCGTGGGCCTACACCTCCCACGGTTGTGCGCCCGGCATGGCTTCCTGCTCTCACACTCTTGTTGTGAGAGCTCCTCCACCCATGCACAGTCAACCCTGCCAGATGTATGATGACTCCCACACACAGAGCACTCCGTTGCCGTGCGTGAGCTACCACAAGCTGCCGTGTTTTGACACGGTGTGTCAGCCTCCGCAACACACTGTGGTTACCGCCACTCGCCAGCAGCAAACTAGTCAGTCAGGAGTTGAGGCTTCCCCACACAACTTTGGTTGTTGCCAACTCACAAACTGTCATACAGTTACATGACGTTGCCTTCTGGTCTGCTACTTATACACCAGTGCTGTATGTCCTCACGCTCCTGTTGTGGTTGACAGTTCAGTTTTTGACAGTTCACAGACTGTCAAGCAGTTTCATAACGTTGCCTTCTGGTCTGCTGCTTTTGCACCAGTGAAACCCTCACTGAGAGAACCTAGCTTTTCTCGGATATGGTTCGTGTAGATGAGAAAGTGCTGTTCTCCCTCCTTCTGATATTCCCTTGAGGACTCTGTCATTTGGAGAGGAGCCTTAAGCTGCTTAGCCTCCTATGGACTTTTATTTAAGCATAACATGCTTCCAGGGAGGGTAAATGGTTCCGCTTCAGTCGCTAACCCCGTCTGTTGCCACACCTGCTCCCATAGACCTTGGGCTTTGTTGCAAGACATGCAGTCCAAGCTTAGTCCTTGATAGAGGATTTTTTACGGAGAAGACCCTTCTTGCCAACGACCTTCCTACCGGTTGGTTGTACGCCCTGTTGACGCTGAGGTATCCTACTCACGTCCGCCAGTTGAGATGGTTCCTCCACCGGTGCGACCCAGTGTGGGTTGCCAGTCGCACGTTGATGTTATGCTACTCTCGGAGGTGGTTGTGGACGTTCAGTGTGTCACTGGGAAGACGTTCAACAACCAGCAGAGGTGACTTGTTGTGACGCAGTGCGGCAACCTCAGCAACCCGATAAGGGGTTGTCTGTACTACCCAGACAGTCTAGACAGTTTCGGGTTGTCGCTGTACTTCCTCGCTTCCCCATGGTTGACAGTTCACAGACTGTGCAGCAGTACCATGATCTTGTGTCCGGCTCCGTCACGCATCCACCAGTGCGACCGGATTCAGCGAGTCAGACGTTGCCCACTCCGTTGCCGTTTCCTCATCAGTTTCGGATGAGGAACCCTCTGATGAGGACATGGCTGAACAAGAAGATCAATCCCAAGCCCTGCTATCCATCCAGAAGATGCTGAAGAAGGAATACGGCCCTGTCAGGCTGTGGATGAGTCTGGTTAGGACACTGTCATCCGTGGTGCATTTGGTGTCACTTGGAAGACTACACCTCCGTCCTCTTCGGTTTCATCTAGCTCTTCACTGGAAAAGGATAAGACGCTAGAAGCGGTCTCGATCCCGGTTTCCGGAAGATAAGTCTGGTCTAACCTGAGGAAGGGACTTTATCAACCTTTTATAGGGTCTTCCCCTGACCGTTCAGACTCCCAACCACGTTCTCTTCTCAGACGCATCGGACGTAGGCTGGGGTGCGACCTTAGGCGGTAGGGAATGCTCGGGATTATGGAACTCGCGTCAAAGGACAATGCATTTTAACTGCAAGAAGCTTCTGGCAGTAAGTCTGACCTGGAAAAGCTTCAGGTCTCTCCTTCAAGACAAAGTAATGGAGGTCAACACGGACAACTCCCTGCTTTGATGTTCATCTCCTAGCAAGGAGGGACCTACTCTCTGACATGGTGTGAGTTCGCTAGTGACCTCCTCTCCTGTTCAACAGGTCTAGACTTTTCACTAGTAACAAATTTCTTCCAAGGCAACTTGATTGTCTTAGCAGTTTGTCTCAGTAGGAAGGGACAATAATTCCAACATATTGGACCCTCCACAGAGATGTATGCAAGAGACTTTGGGTCACCTGGGGCCATCCAACCATAGATCTCTTCGCAACCTCGTTGTCCAAGAGGCTCTCAACAGACCCAGCAGTGGTTCTTTTAGATGCCTTTCTACTAGATTAGTCTCATCTAGATCTATATGCATTCCCTCCGTTCTAGTTTGTCAACAAGGTACTGCAGAAGTTCGCCTCTCACGTTGGGACAAAGTTGACACTAGTTGCTTCCCTCTGGCCCGCGAGAGAATAACTTACCGAGGTACTTCGATGGCTAGTAGACGTTCCCAGAACTCTTCCCCTAAGGGTGGACCTGCTATGTCTGCCACGCGTAAGAAGGTACTCCAAGGCCTCCACGCTCTTCGTCTCACTGCCTTCAGAGTATCGAAAGACTCTCGAGAACTAGAGGTTTTTCGAAGGAGGCATCCAGAGCGATTGTTAGAGCAAGGAGAACATCCACCCTTAGAGTCTACCAATCGAAGTGGGGAATCTTCCTAAACTGGTGCAAGTCAGTATCCGTATCCTCGACCAGTACCTCTGTAACTCAAATAGCTGACTTCCTCTTATATCTGAGAAAAGAGCGATCTCTTTCAGCTCCCACTTTCAAGGGTTACAGAAGCATGTTGGCATCAGTCTTCCGTCACAGAGGCTTAGATCTTTTTAACAATAAAGATCTACAGGACCTCCTTTAGTCTTTTGAGACCACGAAGGAGCGTCGTTTGGTTACACCTGGTTGGAATTTAGACGTGGTTCTAAGATTCCTTATGTTAGACAGGTTCGAACCACTTCAATCAGCCTCCCTGAAAGATCTCACCTTTAAGACTCTTTTCCTGATATGCTTTACCAGCTAAAAGAGTCAGTGAGATTCATGCCTTCAGCAAGAACATCGGATTTTCATCCGAAACGGCTACATGTTCTACATCTTGGTTTTCTAGCCAAACACGAGCTGCCTTCTCGGCCTTGACCAATATCGTTCGTTATTCCAAACTTATCGATATGGTTGGAAAGGAACTAGAAAGAGTATTATGTCCTGTAGAGCTCTTAAGTTCTATTTTAAAAACCTTTATGAGGCCCGTCTGAAGCTTTATGGTGTTCAGTTAAGAATTCATCTTTGCCTATGTCAGAGAATTCTTTATCCTATTATTTTCAGACTGTTAATACGAGAAGCTCATTCCCTTCTGAATGAGGAAGACCAAGCTTGGCTGAAGGTAAGGACACACGAAGTTAGAGCTATCACAACTTCCGTGACCTTTTAATAAATAGATCTCTGCAAAATATTTTCGACGCAACCTTTTGGAAAAGCTAATCAGTGTTCGCGTCTTTTATCTTAAGAATGTCCAGTCTCTTTACGAGAACTGCTACACTCTGGGACCATTCGTAGCAACGAGTGCAGTAGTGGTGGGGGCTCCACCACTACAATTCCCTAATTCCAGAACCTTTTTAATCTTTCTCTTGAAATATTTCTGGGTTGTCCGGAAGGCTAAGAAGCCTTCCGCATCCTGGTTGATTTGGCGGGTGGTCAAATTCTTTCTTGAGAAGCGCCTAGATTAGAGGTTGTGATGAGGTCCTTTAGTATGGGTTGCAGCCCTTAATACTTCAGCACCTAGGAGTCGCTCAGCATCCTAAGAGGATCGCTAGGCTCAGTAAGGAAGACGTACTTAAAAAGGCAGAGTAATGGTTCAAGTCGACTTCCTTACCAGGTACTTATTTATTTTATGTTTGTTATTTTGAATAACGGCTAAAATAAGATACGGGATACTTAGCTTCTTTGTTAACATGTATGCTGGTCTCCACCCACCACCCTGGGTGTGAATCAGCTACATGATCATCGGGTAAGATTAATATTGAAAAATGTTATTTTCATTAGTAAAATAAATTTTTCAATATTAATCTTACCCGATGATCATGTAGCTGTCAACTCTGTTGCCCGACAGAAATCTACGGTCGGGGTACGCCAGCGATCGCTATACAGGTGGGGGTGTACACAACAGCGCCATCTGTGAGCAGGTACTCAAGTACTTCTTGTCAACAAGAACTCAATTTTTCCTCTGTCGTGCCACCGGCTAGACCTACTTGGATACGCTGTTGATTCTGGAGTTATTGTTCACGATTTGGTGATGTATTTGCTCTAGAGTTTAGCCTTCGCTATTCAGGAAGCTTTATCATTAGCTTAGCAAGCTTTTGGAATTAATTTGATTTAATTATGGTGACGAAGAGAGTATGGACTCTCTTTCACTTTTAAATGGCCGACCGTTCCCTTAGACGGAAGTGTTGGTGTCGAAGAGAGTATAGACTCTCTTTCACTTTTTATGACCCACCCTTCCCTTAGACGGAAGTGTGTTTAGGTTTTTGGTAATTTTGCTTAACAAAGTTATAGATTTATTTTATTTCTCTCCGCCATTTATAAGCCTCTTCGATTAACTTTCCACTTATTATAAACTTATAAAAATTAATTTTTATGTTTGTTTATATGCGACCTTTCCTAATAGTAGGCGGTCCTTACTTGGAACCGAAGTTAATTAACATTGAGCCCGTCATATCGTTTTTCCTGTTAAGAATTTATGCTATTTTAATTTTAATGTTTTTGAAAGAATTTCTTTGATAGTCTCGTACTGTTTTCAAAGTTGAACTAACGTTTTGTTTAGTCTCCGCAGTTGTTGACGTTCAGAACGTTCAACTTGCGCTCTATCGTTACGATAGAGAGAGAGTATTCACGGTTTCACGTTGCAGTAAGAGTAAACCGATTCTAGCGTTTCGTTCATTCTTTCTTAGCTTAAATGGTTTTAATTCTAATAAAGGAACTTTTTATTTGGAAAACCTTTCAGTTTTTTTCCTTTAACAAATAATATGTTTTAACGATATATATAATTGGGCTCATCTCTCAGGTTCTAAGTCAAGAGAGAGAGAGAGAGAGAGAGAGAGAGATAGAGACGGAGGGAGAGAGAGGAGGATAAACGTTTCGTTCAAGCGGGTAACGTTGTTCTCGTTTTTTTGCTCTTCTCCCTAGTCGCTATAGGGGAAGAAGGTAAAACGTTTCTAGAGTTTTATTCTTGTTCCCAGGCTTTATGCGGTGAGAGATTTTAAACGTAGTTTATTTGATCTAGTGTTTAGTCTCTTTTCCAGCCACTGAATTCTTTATCTTTCATTATGTTTTTCTGTTACATTGTAATACTGTTTTCGCAATTACTACCTTTTAATGAAGGATAGGATTGCGTGTTTCAGGTACAAACCACTTAAAGTTTCGAGTTCAGTGAAATAAGTGCAAACAGAAAATCAAAAGTGATAAAGTGATATGCGCAAAGTGTTACAGTGTTGCGTTCGAGGGTTCGTCTGTTCGTGCCAGTTGTTCACCTAGTCCGATACCTCTTACAAGCTCCCAAGCCCAGGGGAGAAGTAATGTCGAAGGACTTATGGGTTCCACAGGCCTTGATCGACGAACAGACGTTTCCCTCCGTGGTTTCGGGTGTATCTACACACGTTGCCGACGTGATCACCCCACCCACACAAAGACGAGAGAGCCCATTTATTCCTCGTCTGCGGAAGAGGTTTCTCGCAGAAACCATGGACCAAATCTTGCAGCTTTTAAATGCAAGTCGGTCCCTTCCGCGCAAGTCCAACGGCCTAGGTGTAGCCACTGGGTCAGTTCGGACTCGCTGCAGTACGACAACTGCACACCTCCCAAGAGAGGCAAGGTGGTACCGCAACAGGCAGTAACTCCGTCTGTTGCCGCACCAGCTGTTTTAGACCCTCAGTCACAACGGACAGTAGCTCCGTTTGTTGTTGTCTTTCATAGACCCTAGTGGTCCATGCTGCAGACTATACAGTCTCAGCTTGCTCCTTCATGCAGGAGTATCATGCTGGAAGGTTGACAATGCACCTGTTAACCTACAACCCGCCGAGGTTGTGCGCTCAGCAGATACTGCGGCTGCCTGCTCCCACCCTCCACCTGTGAGAGCTCCACCACCGATGCGCAGTCCACCCTGCCAGACGCATGTTCTTGCTGCACCATCTGCTAACATGCGTGAGCTACCGCATCAGCAGTGGGAAGGTTCTGTAGAGCTGCCGGGTTCCAGCACTATGCGGCATTCTCCGCAGCCCATGCAGCATGCTCTGCATACCTTACAGCATGCTCCGCATACCATGCAGCATGAGCCGCATACCTTACAGCATGCTCCGCATACCATACCGCATGCTCCTCAACCCACCGCAGCCCCTCCCACGCACCAGCACTCTGCTTTTGTTGTTGCCAGCTCCCACACTCCGACTGCGGAGAAGGTTGACGATGCACCCGTGGGCCTACACCTCCCACGGTTGTGCGCCCGGCATGGCTTCCTGCTCTCACACTCTTGTTGTGAGAGCTCCTCCACCCATGCACAGTCAACCCTGCCAGATGTATGATGACTCCCACACACAGAGCACTCCGTTGCCGTGCGTGAGCTACCACAAGCTGCCGTGTTTTGACACGGTGTGTCAGCCTCCGCAACACACTGTGGTTACCGCCACTCGCCAGCAGCAAACTAGTCAGTCAGGAGTTGAGGCTTCCCCACACAACTTTGGTTGTTGCCAACTCACAAACTGTCATACAGTTACATGACGTTGCCTTCTGGTCTGCTACTTATACACCAGTGCTGTATGTCCTCACGCTCCTGTTGTGGTTGACAGTTCAGTTTCCAATATTAATCTTACCCGATGATCATGTAGCTGTCAACTCTGTTGCCCGACAGAAATCTACGGTCGGGATACGCCAGCGATCGCTATACAGGTGGGGGTGTACACAACAGCGCCATCTGTGAGCAGGTACTCAAGTACTTCTTGTCAACAAGAACTCAATTTTTCCTCTGTCGTGCCACCGGCTAGACCTACTTGGATACGCTGTTGATTCTGGAGTTATTGTTCACGATTTGGTGATGTATTTGCTCTAGAGTTTAGCCTTCGCTATTCAGGAAGCTTTATCATTAGCTTAGCAAGCTTTTGGAATTAATTTGATTTAATTATGGTGACGAAGAGAGTATGGACTCTCTTTCACTTTTAAATGGCCGACCCTTCCCTTAGACGGAAGTGTTGGTGTCGAAGAGAGTATAGACTCTCTTTCACTTTTTATGACCCACCCTTCCCTTAGACGGAAGTGTGTTTAGGTTTTTGGTAATTTTGCTTAACAAAGTTATAGATTTATTTTATTTCTCTCCGCCATTTATAAGCCTCTTCGATTAACTTTCCATTTATTATAAACTTATAAAAATTAATTTTTATGTTTGTTTATATGCGACCTTTCCTAATAGTAGGCGGTCCTTACTTGGAACCGAAGTTAATTAACATTGAGCCCGTCATATCGTTTTTCCTGTTAAGAATTTATGCTATTTTAATTTTAATGTTTTTGAAAGAATTTCTTTGATAGTCTCGTACTGTTTTCAAAGTTGAACTAACGATTTGTTTAGTCTCCGCAGTTGTTGACGTTCAGAACGTTCAACTTGCGCTCTATCGTTACGATAGAGAGAGAGTATTCACGGTTTCACGTTGCAGTAAGAGTAAACCGATTCTAGCGTTTCGTTCATTCTTTCTTAGCTTAAATGGTTTTAATTCTAATAAAGGAACTTTTTATTTGGAAAACCTTTCAGTTTTTTTCCTTTAACAAATAATATGTTTTAACGATATATATAATTGGGCTCATCTCTCAGGTTCTAAGTCAAGAGAGAGAGAGAGAGAGAGAGAGAGATAGAGACGGAGGGAGAGAGAGGAGGATAAACGTTTCGTTCAAGCGGGTAACGTTGTTCTCGATTTTTTGCTCTTCTCCCTAGTTGCTATAGGGGAAGAAGGTAAAACGTTTCTAGAGTTTTATTCTTGTTCCCAGGCTTTATGCGGTGAGAGATTTTAAACGTAGTTTATTTGATCTAGTGTTTAGTCTCTTTTCCAGCCACTGAATTCTTTATCTTTCATTATGTTTTTCTGTTACATTGTAATACTGTTTTCGCAATTACTACCTTTTAATGAAGGATAGGATTGCGTGTTTCAGGTACAAACCACTTAAAGTTTCGAGTTCAGTGAAATAAGTGCAAACAGAAAATCAAAAGTGATAAAGTGATATGCGCAAAGTGTTACAGTGTTGCGTTCGAGGGTTCGTCTGTTCGTGCCAGTTGTTCACCTAGTCCGATACCTCTTACAAGCTCCCAAGCCCAGGGGAGAAGTAATGTCGAAGGACTTATGGGTTCCACAGGCCTTGATCGACGAACAGACGTTTCCCTCCGTGGTTTCGGGTGTATCTACACACGTTGCCGACGTGATCACCCCACCCACACAAAGACGAGAGAGCCCATTTATTCCTCGTCTGCGGAAGAGGTTTCTCGCAGAAACCATGGACCAAATCTTGCAGCTTTTAAGTGCAAGTCGGTCCCTTCCGCGCAAGTCCAACGGCCTAGGTGTAGCCACTGGGTCAGTTCGGACTCGCTGCAGTACGACAACTGCACACCTCCCAAGAGAGGCAAGGTGGTACCGCAACAGGCAGTAACTCCGTCTGTTGCCGCACCAGCTGTTTTAGACCCTCAGTCACAACGGACAGTAGCTCCGTTTGTTGTTGTCTTTCATAGACCCTAGTGGTCCATGCTGCAGACTATACAGTCTCAGCTTGCTCCTTCATGCAGGAGTATCATGCTGGAAGGTTGACAATGCACCTGTTAACCTACAACCCGCCGAGGTTGTGCGCTCAGCAGATACTGCGGCTGCCTGCTCCCACCCTCCACCTGTGAGAGCTCCACCACCGATGCGCAGTCCACCCTGCCAGACGCATGTTCTTGCTGCACCATCTGCTAACATGCGTGAGCTACCGCATCAGCAGTGGGAAGGTTCTGTAGAGCTGCCGGGTTCCAGCACTATGCGGCATTCTCCGCAGCCCATGCAGCATGCTCTGCATACCTTACAGCATGCTCCGCATACCATGCAGCATGAGCCGCATACCTTACAGCATGCTCCGCATACCATACCGCATGCTCCTCAACCCACCGCAGCCCCTCCCACGCACCAGCACTCTGCTTTTGTTGTTGCCAGCTCCCACACTCCGACTGCGGAGAAGGTTGACGATGCACCCGTGGGCCTACACCTCCCACGGTTGTGCGCCCGGCATGGCTTCCTGCTCTCACACTCTTGTTGTGAGAGCTCCTCCACCCATGCACAGTCAACCCTGCCAGATGTATGATGACTCCCACACACAGAGCACTCCGTTGCCGTGCGTGAGCTACCACAAGCTGCCGTGTTTTGACACGGTGTGTCAGCCTCCGCAACACACTGTGGTTACCGCCACTCGCCAGCAGCAAACTAGTCAGTCAGGAGTTGAGGCTTCCCCACACAACTTTGGTTGTTGCCAACTCACAAACTGTCATACAGTTACATGACGTTGCCTTCTGGTCTGCTACTTATACACCAGTGCTGTATGTCCTCACGCTCCTGTAGTGGTTGACAGTTCAGTTTTTGACAGTTCACAGACTGTCAAGCAGTTTCATAACGTTGCCTTCTGGTCTGCTGCTTTTGCACCAGTGAAACCCTCACTGAGAGAACCTAGCTTTTCTCGGATATGGTTCCTGTAGATGAGAAAGTGCTGTTCTCCCTCCTTCTGATATTCCCTTGAGGACTCTGTCATTTGGAGAGGAGCCTTAAGCTGCTTAGCCTCCTATGGACTTTTATTTAAGCATAACATGCTTCCAGGGAGGGTAAATGGTTCCGCTTCAGTCGCTAACCCCGTCTGTTGCCACACCTGCTCCCATAGACCTTGGGCTTTGTTGCAAGACATGCAGTCCAAGCTTAGTCCTTGATAGAGGATTTTTTACGGAGAAGACCCTTCTTGCCAACGACCTTCCTACCGGTTGGTTGTACGCCCTGTTGACGCTGAGGTATCCTACTCACGTCCGCCAGTTGAGATGGTTCCTCCACCGGTGCGACCCAGTGTGGGTTGCCAGTCGCACGTTGATGTTATGCTACTCTCGGAGGTGGTTGTGGACGTTCAGTGTGTCACTGGGAAGACGTTCAACAACCAGCAGAGGTGACTTGTTGTGACGCAGTGCGGCAACCTCAGCAACCCGATAAGGGGTTGTCTGTACTACCCAGACAGTCTAGACAGTTTCGGGTTGTCGCTGTACTTCCTCGCTTCCCCATGGTTGACAGTTCACAGACTGTGCAGCAGTACCATGATCTTGTGTCCGGCTCCGTCACGCATCCACCAGTGCGACCGGATTCAGCGAGTCAGACGTTGCCCACTCCGTTGCCGTTTCCTCATCAGTTTCGGATGAGGAACCCTCTGATGAGGACATGGCTGAACAAGAAGATCAATCCCCAGCCCTGCTATCCATCCAGAAGATGCTGAAGAAGGAATACGGCCCTTTCAGGCTGTGGATGAGTCTGGTTAGGACACTGTCATCCGTGGTGCATTTGGTGTCACTTGGAAGACTACACCTCCGTCCTCTTCGGTTTCATCTAGCTCATCACTGGAAAAGGATAAGACGCTAGAAGCGGTCTCGATCCCGGTTTCCGGAAGATAAGTCTGGTCTAACCTGAGGAAAGGACTTTATCAACCTTTTATAGGGTCTTCCCCTAACTGTTCAGACTCCCAACCACGTTCTCTTCTCAGACGCATCGGACGTAGGCTGGGGTGCGACCTTAGGCGGTAGGGAATGCTCGGGATTATGGAACTCGCGTCAGAGGACAATACATTTTAACTGCAAGAAGCTTCTGGCAGTAAGTCTGACCTGGAAAAGCTTCAGGTCTCTCCTTCAAGACAAAGTAATGGAGGTCAACACGGACAACTCCCTGCTTTGATGTTCATCTCCTAGCAAGGAGGGACCTACTCTCTGACATGGTGCGAGTTCGCTAGTGACCTCCTCTCCTGTTCAACAGGTCTAGACTTTTCACTAGTAACAAATTTCTTCCAAGGCAACTTGATTGTCTTAGCAGTTTGTCTCAGTAGGAAGGGACAATAATTCCAACATATTGGACCCTCCACAGAGATGTTTGCAAGAGACTTTGGGTCACCTGGGGCCATCCAACCATAGATCTCTTCGCAACCTCGTTGTCCAAGAGGCTCTCAACAGACCCAGCAGTGGTTCTTTTAGATGCCTTTCTACTAGATTAGTCTCATCTAGATCTATATGCATTCCCTCCGTTCTAGTTTGTCAACAAGGTACTGCAGAAGTTCGCCTCTCACGTTGGGACAAAGTTGACACTAGTTGCTTCCCTCTGGCCCGCGAGAGAATAACTTACCGAGGTACTTCGATGGCTAGTAGACGTTCCCAGAACTCTTCCCCTAAGGGTGGACCTGCTACGTCTGCCACGCGTAAGAAGGTACTCCAAGGCCTCCACGCTCTTCGTCTCACTGCCTTCAGAGTATCGAAAGACTCTCGAGAACTAGAGGTTTTTCGAAGGAGGCAACCAGAGCGATTGTTAGAGCAAGGAGAACATCCACCCTTAGAGTCTACCAATCGAAGTGGGGAATCTTCCTAAACTGGTGCAAGTCAGTATCCGTATCCTCGACCAGTACCTCTGTAACTCAAATAGCTGACTTCCTCTTATATCTGAGAAAAGAGCGATCTCTTTCAGCTCCCACTTTCAAGGGTTACAGAAGCATGTTGGCATCAGTCTTTCCGTCACAGAGGCTTAGATCTTTTTAACAATAAAGATCTACAGGACCTCCTTTAGTCTTTTGAGACCACGAAGGAGCGTCGTTTGGTTACACCTGGTTGGAATTTAGACGTGGTTCTAAGATTCCTTATGTTAGACAGGTTCGAACCACTTCAATCAGCCTCCCTGAAAGATCTCACCTTTAAGACTCTTTTCCTGATATGCTTTACCAGCTAAAAGAGTCAGTGAGATTCATGCCTTCAGCAAGAACATCGGATTTTCATCCGAAACGGCTACATGTTCTACATCTTGGTTTTCTAGCCAAACACGAGCTGCCTTCTCGGCCTTGACCAATATCGTTCGTTATTCCAAACTTATCGATATGGTTGGAAAGGAACTAGAAAGAGTATTATGTCCTGTAGAGCTCTTAAGTTCTATTTTAAAAACCTTTATGAGGCCCGTCTGAAGCTTTATGGTGTTCAGTTAAGAATTCATCTTTGCCTATGTCAGAGAATTCTTTATCTATTATTTTCAGACTGTTAATACGAGAAGCTCATTCCCTTCTGAATGAGGAAGACCAAGCTTGGCTGAAGGTAAGGACACACGAAGTTAGAGCTATCACAACTTCCGTGACCTTTTAATAAATAGATCTCTGCAAAATATTTTCGACGCAACCTTTTGGAAAAGCTAATCAGTGTTCGCGTCTTTTATCTTAAGAATGTCCAGTCTCTTTACGAGAACTGCTACACTCTGGGACCATTCGTAGCAACGAGTGCAGTAGTGGTGGGGGCTCCACCACTACAATTCCCTAATTCCAGAACCTTTTTAATCTTTCTCTTGAAATATTTCTGGGTTGTCCGGAAGGCTAAGAAGCCTTCCGCATCCTGGTTGATTTGGCGGGTGGTCAAATTCTTTCTTGAGAAGCGCCTAGATTAGAGGTTGTGATGAGGTCCTTTAGTATGGGTTGCAGCCCTTAATACTTCAGCACCTAGGGAGTCGCTCAGCATCCTAAGAGGATCGCTAGGCTCAGTAAGGAAGACGTACTTAAAAGGCAGAGTAATGGTTCAAGTCGACTTCCTTACCAGGTACTTATTTATTTTGTTTGTTATTTTGAATAACGGCTAAAATAAGATACGGGATACTTAGGCTTCTTTGTTAACATGTATGCTGGTCTCCACCCACCACCCTGGGTGTGAATCAGCTACATGATCATCGGGTAAGATCAATATTGAAAAATGTTATTTTCATTAGTGAAATAAATTTTTGAATATACTTACCCGATGATCATGAATTTAAGGACCCGCCCTTCCTCCCCATAGAGAACCAGTGGACCGAGGAGAAAATTGAGTTCTTGTTGACAAGAAGTACTTGAGTACCTGCTCACAGATGGCGCTGTTGTGTACACCCCCACCTGTATAGCGATCGCTGGCGTATCCCGACCGTAGATTTCT
>NC_090743.1:52101687-52119187 GCF_036898095.1 Palaemon carinicauda
ATCATATCCTGTGCCGTAGGTAGAGGAGTCGTGGTGGAGGACGTAGACGGGAGAGACACTTCCGTCAGTGTAGGAGTAGGAGGGGGGATAGAGGGAGGGGCATCCTCCTTATCGGACTCGGTATATACTACCCGGTCCTCTTCTTCATCATCCTCCCCTTCACCCTGGGCCATAAGGGTTTTCTCGGTGTCCTCCGAGATCTCTGACATGTGTTCATCATGTTCTGAATCCAGGTGACAATCACTCATGGACTGAGCCATGACAGTATCAGGTTCCACTGTGATCTGGACGACGGGGATCTGTTCAACTGGGACCACTGAGTCTGGTGAGGCCTTTGGGAACAGCAAAGACCTCATTTCTTCTGTGGCTAGGTATGGTCCGGTGGCGTTCTTTTGAAAGCCACGTACCCACTTGCGTAGGTTGTCCCGAGCAGTGTCCCGAATCTCCGCTGAGGGAGGGTCATAGAATGCTTTCTGTAGGCATTCTTGGCAGACCGAACAGGTGGTGGGGCCCCAGTACTTGAGATCCCCTCTCTTGTGAGCACAAGGGGCGTGTGTCCTACACGCCGTGTGTCCATAAAAGTGTGGCCGACGGACCGCGCAGAAGTCGTGGTCACACTTGACGTACTCCTCCTGTAAAAGAAAGAGACGATGAGTATTGTAGAGTCATAATATGGCTCGTATATAAAGTTAATTATTAACAAGTTAATATTAACATAAGTTAATTGTGATGCACAGAAGGGTGGGTGAAAGGAGACAGACGCATGCCTCGTGTAACCCGCCTGGCTGGTTGCCGTAGCATCAGACAGTCCCAGGTGGCCGTAGGCCTCCATGGAAGGTGTCTTGATAATGGGAATTCCATTTAGAATTACCATATAGACTAGGCTTGAAATCTTATCAAGAAAGTCTGGGGATCATGAGATCCTAGTAAGGTTCCGGCAACCAGACGTGCCAATTACACGTAGCGTGCTGGAAAGATGAAACACGCAAGAAGACAGAGTGAAAACTGAACAAAATGTACGATTCCGTACCAATTTGTCTGCGTTAACAAGCCGTCTAGGTGCGGTTTTTAGGAGCTATCGCTAGTAGAGATAGCTGAGAGAAGGGGTGCAAGGCATCTTGCCGCCTCCGGACTGGTCCGGCATACCCCCGGCACGCCGGAAGCCGCTCGAGCAGAGTTTCTGGCATTCAAGAATGATCATTCTATGGTCAAAAGAAGCCAGGGTGGCGGCAGCCGGTAGCGGCGGCCGCCGGCAAGGAGCGGCGGTCGCCGGCAAGGAGCGGCGGGTTCCGGCAGCCGGAGGCAGTCGGAGGGTGACAGGGGTAAGGATAAAGGAGCATAGCCGGGGCCGGGGGCCGGCAGCTAGTGCCGGCACTCCGGGAGGGGTCGGCAGTGTGCCGAGGCTATGAGGGAATGGAGAGGCCACGGCGGTAAGCCGGCGGCCGGCGGCGATCCCCCGGTACTCGGGGGAAGGCGGCAAGGATAAGGAAGTCACCCGTAGTGGCGGTAAAGCCGGGGTAGAGGCGGCAAGGGACAAGCACCAAAGATGGAGGTGGGATGGCAAGGCTGTACTAGCCTAGTCAAGACACCTCTGGAAAAGGTACCACCATGATAGAGGTGAATCTATCATCCTAAGCAGGAGCCGCAATGGCCGGGGCTAAGGCAGTCCAAGAGAGGACAGGGTGTACCCAAAGAAGGGGTGGAAACTCTTCGTGTCGACCAAATGATAACTGACTCCATAGCACTATGGAGGGACTATGTATCAGAGCGGACAACACTGGGAGCACCACGGGGTCCAGCACTCCAGCCTAGGGTGGAGTGTAGGACAGGGGACATATGAAGCCTAACCTACTGGTAGGTTAGGCTAGGCAAGAGATAGGTTGGGGGGGGGAAAGGGTCTTCTTATAAGAAAGGATGGGTTATGTACCAGAGCGGCCACCTAGGAAGGGAGATGCTCACCCTAACCTATAGTAGGTGGACCAACTGAAAAACGGTGCACGCGTATATTTCAGCAAGGTACATAAACCAGCCCTCCCAACCTAACCTGGATTAGGGTCGTTAGACCCTAATCAAGGAAGGGAGAAGACGTATCGCAAGGAAAAGGTCCAGGACCGGTTCAGCTTAAAGGAGGTGATCCTACCTTTAAGGTCCGCAACACTAAGGGAGGGGTCATTCCCTTAGGTGGGGAGGCGATACAGTACTCTGAGGAGTCTTGTCCTATCACATGTAATAGGATACAAGATTACCAGAGGGAAGCCCTAGGGCTAGGGATGAAGAGAGCATATAGGGGTCCTATCATAAGGTTAGGTTAGCAAGGCACTCAAGATAACCTACCCCCTATATGGTCCCTGAAGGCGAAAAACACTTGCATCACTGTCAATGGTATTGTAAAATAATGCCAAAATCTTCATAACTAACACTAGGATCACTGGAATATCATGCATTAACACTGGTATAGGCTCACTGGCCTAGGGGCTAATCAAAGCCTACTGGTATGGGGTCAGCGAAGACCCTAATTAATGCGTCAAAAACACGATATAAAGTTCCTAGCTATGAAGACTAAATAACTAATAGCGCTGATTAGTAATTTATATACCGGTAAGGCTGTTGCGGCTAACTAAATAAGGCATGCAAGCAACAGCAGCGTCATAAAATGGCGCTGACCGGTCTGGCAAAGCTCTGCCACAATTATGCAAATATCTCGAAAAGTAAGATTTACTTTAAGGCCAGAGCTTATTTAAACAATACTTTAACCTTTGTACTCAACTTTCCAGAAGAAGGTGAAGCTGACGGTTGAGACATAGCGAGGATGCAAGTAGATAAAGTCGCACAAAGGGAAAAATACGTCCAATCGAGCGAGCTACTAGCAAAGGAATGAGGACGGACGTGACGTCATCAAAAGCAATGGCGTCCGTCTGTTTACATCGCGAGTACCGATATCGCCACATCTAGATCGGCTGCGGCTCAGCTCCCAGCCACTCCCTGTCCGCCATATTGAAGCGTTAACTCTATATGGGGTGCAGATAGCTATGTGGCACGTCTATACATGCGTGTCCCCTGTTGTTACACGATGTCTTAAGGGGAAACCTTTAGGATACTCGCTCCAGAAGTTAGAATTCTGTGATAACCTGTGGTTTAATTCTCTGGGAAAATCCTAGTAGTGATTACCCAAGGAAGCTACCAAAAAGGATCCTTCCATCAGGAC
This sequence comes from Palaemon carinicauda, assembly GCF_036898095.1. Lineage (NCBI taxonomy): Eukaryota > Metazoa > Arthropoda > Malacostraca > Decapoda > Palaemonidae > Palaemon > Palaemon carinicauda. Next base: position 52,104,893 of record NC_090743.1, read on the forward strand.
GCCATGGCTTGAGCCCAAAAAAGGCTCTTACCACATATTTTGCTCCTCAGGTCAATAAATTTTTTGAAAGATACCAGTTTTCAGCGCAAGATTATCAGAAAGAAAATGAAAGTTTAGATGCATTTGTGACTAGACTAAAGAATTTAGCCGTTTCATGTGAATTTCTAGAGTTAGAAAATGTTATCATAGATCAAGTAATTGCACATTGCACATCAGAAGAGCTAAGAAAGAAATTATTGCAAGATAAAGATTTAACATTAGAAAAGGTATTGATAACAGGCAGAGCTTTAGAAACATCAAATAGGCAAAGTAACATAATAGGTAGTTCTACAAGCAATAGAATGGAAAATTCCAAAATTAGTACAGTAGGTTCTAAGTGGAAAACCAATGAGAATCAGAGAAGGAATATGTCAAAGCCTAGTCATAGAAAAGTGCCTAACACTAATGTTCATAAATATCAGAATCAGGCTTATACACAGAAACAACAGGAAAAACCCAAGTGTTTTAGGTGTGGTAAAACTGATCATCTTGCATACGAAGCAAAGAAATGCCCTGCTACTGGACAGACATGCCAGAATTGCAGAAAGCTGGGTCATTTTGCAACTGCTTGTAGATTTCCTAAACAGTACGCAAAGAAAATAAATGCTACAGTTGATACTATGGGTCAAGAGAATAATGAGGAAAATGTTCATGATAATCAGGTTAGTTCAGAAACTGATTTTGCGTTTCACATAAACTCAGTCAACAAAGTTGCAAAGAAACATATCATGGTAGAAGTAATCATAAATGGTAAACCAATTTTGATGCAAGTTGACACAGCAGCCGATGTATCAATTATGTCTGAGAAAATGGCTAAAAGCATTCCTAATTTGTTATTAGAAGGTACAAATAGAGTTTTGAAAAGTTATAATGGTTTTGATATTCAGGTAATAGGTGCTTCGAACGTAGAAGTACAGTACAAAGAACAGAAATTAGAGAGAATGCCATTAACAGTAGTAAAAGGTAATGGACAAACTTTGCTAGGTTTAGATTGGCTACAGTATTTGAAGTTAGATTGGCCTAGTATTTTGAAGGTTGCAGGTAGACAAGATGAAAACAAAAATGAAATGTCTATGGATAATATCATATCAGAGTTTCAAGACGTATTTGAAGATAAAATAGGTACAGTAAGGAACGCAAAGGCAATTTTAGTTTTGAAACCTGACAGTTCTCCTAGATTTTTTGCTCCGAGACCAGTACCGTATGCATTGAAAAGTGCAGTTGAAACAGAAATCAAGAGATTAGAAAGTGAAGGTTCTTGGGAAAAGGTTACATATTCAGATTGGGCTACACCATTAGTTTCTATTGTGAAGGAAAGTGGACAGGTTAGGTTATGTGGAGATTACAAAGTAACGTTGAATCCACAACTGCAAGTAGCTCAACATCCCTTACCAAATCCGAAAGACATGTTTGCAACTATGTCAGGATGCAGTGTTTTTTCTAAATTAGATTTAAGACAAGCATTTCAACAGCTTCCCATGGATGAAACTTCACAAGAATTATGTACAGTAAATACATCCTTAGGTTTGTTTAGGCCAAAGAGATTACCTTATGGAGTTGCAAGTAGTCCAGCTATATGGCAACAAACTATGGATAAGATTTTTTCAGGAATGCAAGGAGTATTCATTTTTATAGATGATATTTTAATTGCGGGTGAAGACACAAGAGAACATAGAGAAAGATTGCGAACAGTTCTGAAGAAGTTGAAGGAACATAATATTAGAGTAAATAAGAACAAATGTATTTTAGAAGTTGATTCAGTGGAATACTTAGGTTTTGTAATAAATGGCAAGGGTATTCACAAAACTAAAGAGAAGATTAAAGCTGTACAATCAACAAAAGTGCCAGAAAATGTTAAGGAATTACAATCATTTCTAGGTTTAGTAACATTTTATGGGAATTTCATTCAGAATTTGTCTACAATTGCACATCCATTGTATAATCTGTTGAATAAGGGTGTAGAATGGAAGTGGACAAAAGAGTGTCAGGAATCTTTTGAAAGAATCAAGCAGGAAATAACATCACCTACATTCTTAGTACATTATCAAATGGATTTACCAGTTAAATTAGTATGTGATGCATCAAACATAGGTTTAGGTGCAGTATTATCTCATGTAATGCCAGATGGAACAGAAAAACCAATTGCATTCACTTCTAGAGTATTGAACAAGGCAGAAAGGAATTACTCTCAAATAGAAAAGGAAGGTTTAGCATTAGTTTATGGAGTTAAAAAATTCCATATGTATCTTTATGGTAGGAAAAAGTTCACACTTGTTACAGATCATAAACCTTTATTAGCAATATTGGGTCCAAAAGCAAGTTTACCTACGTTGGTGGCTGCAAGACTACAACGTTGGGCAGTTACGTTAGCAGCGTACCACTATGATATAGAATACCGTCCAACATCAAATATGGGTAATGCAGATGCTTTATCCAGATTACCCGTAGACAAAGCTCCAGAAGAGTATGATGACAGTGTTCTGTTAATTTCAGTATATAATGTACCAATAACTGCAAAAGATGTAGCACACAGTACCAAGCAAGACCCAGTACTTAGTAAGGTTTTGGAGAGTTTAATGACAGGTAGGGACTTATGTGGAAAGGAGGAAAATTGTAAACCGTATAAGGATATATGGTATGAACTGAGTGTGGCACAAGGAATAGTGATGAGAGGTTCCAGGGTAGTTATTCCTAATTCACTAAGAAATAAGGTTTTGTCTGAAATACATGCTGATCACCAAGGTATTGTAAGATCAAAGTCAATTGCGAGAACTTTTGTACGGTGGCCAGGTGTAGATAAAGATGTGGAATGTTATATAAAGAATTGTATGAATTGTGTTATGCAACAAAACAATCCTCAATTTGCTAGAATGCACCCGTGGGAGTTACCCAGGTATCCATGGCAAAGAGTGCATATAGATTTTGCAGGTCCTTTTTTGAATTATTTGTTTTTGATAGTAGTAGATGCTTACAGTAAGTGGCCAGAAATTATCCCAATGAAGACGACAACGTCTTACGCCACAATAAAAGAGTTAATGCAAATATTTTCAACGCATGGTATTCCAGAAAGAATTGTTACAGATAATGGTCCACAGTTTACCTCACAAGAGTTTAAAGAATTTTGTAATGTCAATGGTATAAAGCATACATTTTCAGCTACGTATCATCCATCTACTAATGGAGAGGCTGAAAGATTTGTTCAAACGTTTAAGCACAATATGAAGTGTAGAAAAGCAAATTCAGGTAATATATTTTTGCATATGTCAAAATTTTTATTGTCTTATAGAACAACGCCGCACAGCACAACAGGCGTGGCACCCTCAAATTTGTTGATGGGAAGGAGGATAAGGTGTAAGTTAGATTTGTTGTATCCAAGTTTGCAAAGTGATTTAGAAGATAAAGGGTATAAACAAGTAGCAAAGCTTCCTAATGTAAGACATTTTTTACCTTTGTCTGATGTCATGGTAAGATCGTACAACACTCCAGAGAAGTGGGTACCAGGAGAGATTGTAAGAGAGATAGGAAATTTACATTATGATGTTCGTGTTGGTGATAATGTTGTAAAACGTCATGTTGATCAATTACAGCCGTTAAACAGAAAGACAGTAGAGCATGTGAGTGTTAGAGATGAGAAACTTAAAGAAGTAGTTAGATCAAATGAGTCAAATATTAACCAAGATGGTCCAACATCCAATGTAGATTCAGAACCAATTCATGTACCAGTACAAGATGAGGTTAAAGTGCTTCCTAATAGGATTAACAGAGGAAAGCCCCCTGAGAGATTAGATTTATGAATATTTTTACAATGTCAAGTTAAGGGGGAGGAGACTGTTATGTATTATTGTAATGTACTATTTTTCAATATTAAACTTACCCGATAATCATGTAGCTGTCAACTCCGTTGCCCGACAGAATTCTACGGGAGGGATACGCCAGCTATCACTATACTAGAAGGGGGTGTACTCACAAGCGCCACCTGTGGCCAGGTACTACAGTACTTGTTGTTGACGCCACCTCACTTTTTCCTCTGTCGTGCTTCCGGCAAGACGTTCTTGGATACGCTTATGATTTTGGAGTATTGTTCACGGTTTGGTGAAGTATTTCTCTAAAATTTGCAGCTATTCGCTATACTGGAAACTTCTATATTAGCTTAGTTAGCTTTTGGAATTAATTTGATTAATTATGGTGACGAAGAGAGTATGAACTCTCTTTCACCTTTAAATGGCCGACCCTTCCCTTAGACGGAAGTGTTGGTGTCTAAGAGAGTATAGACTCTCTTTCTTAATTTTGCTTAACAAAAGTTATAGATTTATTTTATATCTCTCCGCCTCTTATAGGCCTCTTCGATTAACTTCCTTTTATTATAAACTTATTAAAATTAATTTTTATATTTGTTTATATTCGACCTTCCTAATAGTAGGCGGTCTTTTCTTGGTACCGAAGTTAATTAACTTTGAGCCCGTCATTTCGGTTTTACCTGTTAACATATTATGCTATTTTAATGTCTTTGAAAGAATTTCTTTGATAGTCTCGTACTGTTTTCAAAGTTGAACTAACGTTTTGTTTTGTCTCTGCAGTTGTTGACGTTCAGAACGTTCAACTTGCGCTCTATCGTTACGATAGAGAAAGAATTTTCACGGTTTCACGTTGCAGTAAGAGTAACCGTGTCTAGCGTTTTGTTCATTCTTTCTTAACTTAATGGTTTTAATTCTAATAAAGGAACTTTTCATTTTGGGAAATATTTCAGTTTTTTCCTTTAACAATAATATGTTTTAACGATATATATGATTGGGCTCTTCTCTCAGGTTCTAAGTCAAGAGAGAGAGAGAGAGAGAGAGATAGAGACGGAGGGAGAAAGAGGAGGATAAACGTTTCATTCAAGCGAGTAACGTTGTTATCGTTTTTGCTCTTCTCCCTAGTCTCTTTAGGGGAAGAAGGTAAACGTTTCTAGAGTGATCTAGTGTTTAGTCTCTTTCCAGCCACTGAATTATTTATCTTTCATTAGATTTTTCTGTTACATTGTAATTCTGTTTTCGCAATTACTAACTTTTGAGAAAGGATAGAATTGCGTGTTTCAGGTACAAACCACTTAAAGTTTCGAGTTCAGTGAAATAAGTGCAAACAGAAAATCAAAATGATAAGTGATTAGCGCAAAGTGTGTCAGTGTTGTGCGTGAGGGTACTTCTGTGCGCGCCAGTCGTCCTCCCAGTCCGGGACCTCTTGCAAGCTCCCAAGCCCAGGGGAGAAGCAATGTCGAAGGGCAAAAGGGTTCAGCAGGCCTTGATCGGCGCACAGAAGTATCCTCGGTGGTTGCGGGCGTGTCTTACCGAGACCGTCACTCCCACCCGCAGACGATTGAGCCCTTATTTTGCTCGTCTGCAGAAAAAATTTAGGGGAGAAAACGCTGGTCTCAGGTCTCAAGACCTCTTAAACGTAAAGTCCAGACCTATGCCAGACGTACGAAGTTAGAGTTCAACAACCCGGATGCAGTCATTGGGTTAGCTCTGACTCGCCGCAGTCATCAGTTGAATGCACTCCGCCTAAGAGGAGTAAGGTTCTGCCGCAACAGATCTCTGCTGTTAAGGCTTTACCTCAGCAGACCTTAGTGTCTGCCGACCCCAAGTTGACTCCCTGCAGTCCATGCAGTCACAACTTTCGGTCTTGATGCGTGAGTGTCGGGCTGAGAAGGTTGCGCAACACCTTAGCCTTGCGCCTCAGGAGCCTCAACTTGCGAGACTTTTACTGCGTTCTGCGCAGCCACTACCTTTTCGCTCTCAGCTCACACCGCAGGAACCTCAACTCGTTCCTCAGGAACTTGCTACTGCGCATCCGCCAACCACTCAGCAAGCGCAACCCTTGAGTTCAGCCACTCATGCCAGGAGTCAGCCTCCTCCTCCCATGCGCCTACCTTCTGCTGATCAGCCTTTGCAGACTGAGCCTCAGGTGTTCCCTCAACAGAGTCTTGAAGAGGAAACCACAACTATTGTTGTTCCAGCTCGTTCTGACTCTGCTGTTCAGCTTACCTTACCTCCATTTTCAAACATTATGATAATGGAGGTTATTTGTATTACTTATAAAAATATATTTGTATTCCTTGCAATATATTTTTAACAATATCGCAAAATATGGCAAAAATATGAATCATGAGTTATGAATGTAAGGTAAATATTATGTTGATATTAAAACCCCATGCAAGCATGCATAAAGCACTCTAGCACTGGTCATGGAATTTCTGAGAAATGTTAAACGCCATGCACACGCTCTGCTTACCTTACAGCATGCTCTACATACAGCATGCTCTGCTTACAGCATGCTCTGCATACAACATGCTCTGCATACAGCATGCTCTGCATTCAGCATGCTCTGCATACAACATGCTCTACATACAGCATGCTCTGCATACAGCATGCTCTGCATACAACATGCTCTGCATACAGCATGCTCTGCATTCAGCATGCTCTGCATACAACATGCTCTGCATACAGCATGCTCTGCATTCAGCATGCTCTGCATACAACATGCTCTACATACAGCATGCTCTGCATACAGCATACTCTGCATACAACATGCTCTGCATACCTTACCGCATGCTTCTCAGTCACACATCTTTGGTTGTTGCCAACTCACTAGACTGTCAAGCAGTTTCATAACGTTGCCTTCTAGTCTGCTGCTTTTGCACCAGTGAAACCCTCACTGAGAGAACTTAGCTTTTCTAGGATATGGTCCCTGTAGATGAGAAAGTTCTTTTCTCCCTCCTTCTGATATTCCCTTGAGGACTCTGTCATTTGGAGGGAGCCTTTAGCTGCGTAGCCTCCTATGGACTTTTATTTAAGCATAACATGCTTCCAGGGAAGGTAATGGTTCCACTTCAGTCGCTAATCCCGTCTGTTACCACACCTGCTCCCATAGACCTTGAGCTGTGTTGCAAGACATGCAGTCCAAGCTTAGTCCTTGTTAGAGGATTTTTTGTTTACGGAGTCAATGTGTCACGGGGAAGACGTTCAACAACCAGCAGAAGTGACTTGTTGTGACGCAGTGCGGCAACCTCAGCAACCCGATAAGGAGTTGTCTGTACGACCCAGACAGTCTAGACAGATTCGGGTTGTCACTGTACTTCCTCGCTTGCCCATGGTTGACAGTTCACAGACTGTGCAGCAGTACCATGATCTTGTGTCCGGCTCCGTCAGACGACTGGCTTTTAAGAGCTCCCACAAGTCGTCGCTGTCTGGAGATTTTCAAATGGACTATGGATCTGACCAAGGAACTGGGCCTCCTGGTCAATTTTGAGGAGTCTCAGCTCGTCCCATCCCAGACCATTGTCTCCTTGGGTATGGATCTTCAGAGTCGAGCTTTTCGGGCTTCTCCGTCGGCCCCAAGGATCTTCCAAGCCCTAGAATGCATCCAGAGCATGCTGAGAAGGAACCGATGCTCAGTCAGGTAGTGGATGAGTCTAACAGGGACACTTTCATCGCTGGCCCTGTTCATCGTGTTAGGGAGACTCCACCTCCCCCCCCTTCAGTATCATCTAGCTGCTCACTGGATAAAGGACATGACGCTAGAGACGGTCTCAGTTCCTGTTTCCGAAGAGAGGAGGTCTTCTCTCGCGTGGTGTAAGAACAGCTTTCTTCTCAAGGAAGTCTACCTTTGGCTGTTCAGACACGGGCTGGGGTGCGACTTTGGACGGACAAGAATGCTCGGGAACATGGAATCAGGAGCAAAGGACACTTCACATTAATTGCAAGGAGTTGTTGGCGGTTATTCTGGCCTTGATAAACTTCAAGTCCCTCCAGCTTAACAAAGTGGTGGAGGTGGACTCTGACAACACCACAGCCCTGGCTTACATCTTCAAGCAGGGAGGGACTCTTTCGTGGAAGTTGTTCTAGATCGCAAGGGACCTACTCATCTGGTCTAAAGATCGAAAGCTAACTGGTAACGAGGTTCATTCAGGGCGGTATGAATGTCATGGCAGATCACCTCAGCCGGAAGGGTCAGGTCATCCCCACAGAGTGGACCCCTCTCAAGAATGTTTGCAGCAGACTTTGGGCCCTGTGGGGTCAGCCAACCATAGATCTGTTCGCTACCTCGATAACCTAGAGACTCCTGTTGTATTGTTCTCCGATTCCAGACCCAGCAGCAGTTCACGTGGATGCTTTTCTGCTGGATTGGTTCCATCTCGACCTGTATGCATTCCCGCCGTTCAAGATTGTCAACAGGGTACTTCAGAAGTTCTCCTCTCACAAAGGGACACGGCTGACGTTGGTTGGCTCCGCTCTGGCCCGCGAGAGAATGGTTCTTAGAGGTACTGCAATGGCTGGTCGACATTCCCAGGACTCTTCCTCTAGGAGTGAACCTTCTAAGTCTACCTCACGTAAAGAAGGTACACCCAATCCTCCACGCTCTTCGTCTGACTGCCTTCAGACTTTCGAAAGACTCTCAAGAGCTAGGGGCTTTTCGAAGGAGGCAGCCAGAGCGATTGCCAAAGCAAGGAGAACATCCACTCTCAGAATCTATCAGTCTCAAGGGGAAGTCTTCCGTAGCTGGTACAAGACCAATGCAGTTTCCTCAACCAGTACCACTGTAACCCAGATTGCTGACTTCCTGTTATATCTAAGGAAAGTAAGATCCCTTTCAGCTCCTACGATCAAGGGTTACAGAAGTAATGTTGGCAGCGGTTTTCCGCCACAGAGGCTTGGATCTTTCCACCAACAAAGATCTACAGGACCTCCCTAGGTCTTTTGAGACCTCAAAGGAACGTCGGTTGTCCACTCCAGGCTGGAATCTAGACGTGGTCCTAAGGTTCCTTATGTCATCAAGATTTGAACCTCTCCAATCAGCCTCTTTTTAGGACCTCACATTAAAAACTCTTTTCCTCGTGTGCTTGACAACAGCTAAAAGAGTAAGTGAGATCCACGCCTTCAGCAGGATCATTGTTTTCACATCTGAAACGGCTACATGTTCCTTGCAGCTCGGTTTTTGCTAAACGAGCTTCCTTCACGTCCTTGGCCTAAGTCGTTCGAGATCCCAAGCCTGTCCAACTTGGTGGGGAATGAACTGAAGAGAGTACTTTGCCCAGTTAGAGCTCTTAGGTACTATCTAAAAGGTCTTAACCTTTACAAGGACAATCAGAAGCCTTATAGTGTGCTATCAAGAAACCTTCTTTTCCAAGTTCTAAGAACTCAGTTTCTTACTATTCAGGCTTCTGATTAGAGAAACACATTCTCATCTGAAGGAAGAAGACCTTGCTTTGCTGAAGGTAAGGACACATGAAGTGGGAGCTGTGGCTACTTCAGTGGCCTTCAAACAGAGCCATTCTCTGCAGAGTGTTATGGATGCAACCTATTGGAGAAGCAAGTCAGTGTTCGCATCATTCTATCTCAAAGATGTCCAGTCTCTTTACGAGTACTGCTACACCCTGGGACCATTCGTAGCAACGAATGCAGTAGTAGGCGAGGGCTCAGCCACTACATTCCCATAATCCCATAACCTTTTAACCTTTCTCTTGAATACTTTTTATGGGTTGTACGGTCGGCTAAGAAGCCTTCCACATCCTTGTTGATTTGGCGGGTGGTCAATGCTTTCTTGAGAAGCGCCGAGGTTAAAGGTTGTGATGAGGTCCTTTAGTATGGGTTGCAGCCCTGTATACTTTAGCACCTTTGAGTTGATTCAGCCTTCCAAGAGGAACGCTGCGCTCAGTAAGGAAGACGATCTTATTAAAGGCAGAGTAACGGTTCAAGTCGACTTCCTTACCAGGTACTTATTATTTCATTGTTATTGTGGATAACTGATTATATGAAATACGGGATACTTAGCTATCCTTTAGTCTTGTACACTGGTTTTTCACCCACCCCCCTGGGTGTGAATCAGCTACATGATTATCGGGTAAGTTTAATATTGAAAAATGTTATTTTCATTAGTAAAATAAATTTTTGAATATACTTACCCGATAATCATGATTTAATTGACCCACCCTTCCTCCCCATAGAGAACCAGTGGACCGAGGAAAAAGTGAGGTGGCGTCAACAACAAGTACTGTAGTACCTGGCCACAGGTGGCGCTTGTGAGTACACCCCCTTCTAGTATAGTGATAGCTGGCGTATCCCTCCCGTAGAATTCTGTCGGGCAACGGAGTTGACAGCTACATGATTATCGGGTAAGTATATTCAAAAATTTATTTTACTAATGAAAATAACATATTATTTAAAGTGTTGCAGGTATTGCGCAACATTGCATCATATTGCATGAATAAGACATGTTATGCTTTATACATAAGAGTAATGATTTGTTTTGGTATTAGGATTCAAACATTTGTTGATTACCTCAGATAGGATGTGATTCTTTATGATTTGTACTGGAGTAGGATTTAAGTCTTTTCAGAGCGATGCTCTTTTGTTTAGCAATGTTTTGGTTTATGAGATTGTGTAAGACGCTCCATATGCACTTGGGAGTCAGCTGTCACAGAGTAAAGTTCATAATGTAGTCTTTTATACATTAAACGTATTTTTATAATACCAACGTATTATTACCCATCAAGCCACATTCGACGACATCAGATGGGATCAGCTGAGAAATAATTACTAACAATTGATCATCTATGTTCCAGGTAATTATTATGGTTAATAGAACTTCCTACCTAAGCATCAATATCTTATGAACTACACCTTAAATTTCCGTTTAGGAAACTACATAAGGTATTCTAGAATAGAATTAACCTTATTTTTAATATCTTGGGAGGGAGGTTACAGCAATTGACTGGACAGGAAATACAAGTATGTGTCTTTCCTTCTTTCTTTATAGCTTTTCTATATAAGCTACATGTTTTAATATAAGTGAAGAGCCTTCACTTGATACTCATGGATTTTTCTTCTCTTTACAGGAGGACCATCCGAAGTGTGGGAGTGTGTTCTGTAATGTCCACAGTAAGAACTTCTGTGGACATCAGCTTTGCAGGAGGCACGCAGCATGCGCAGCCTCCAGTGATGATCTCCGGTATTGGGACCCTCAGGTTTGTACAGTATGCTCTAACCTGATTACCGAGGCCTTTGATGACCCTAAGTCGACGAAGTCAAGGGATGCTGCCAGGGAAAAGTTACGAACCTGGGTGAGGGGTTTTCCGAAAAACACCTTAGACCCCTACCTTCCAAATGAGAAGACGAGGGCCTACCTTTTCCCTAAAGCATTGGCTGATGCAATCATCCCTCAGCCTCAGGTGGAGATACCAACTGCCCAGAATCCGGTAGATTCTGAAGTCTCGGCCGCCCTTCAAGACATCCAATTGGACGATAAGATGTCGGAGGTGTCGGATTCTACTGAGAAGGACCTTCTAGGAGAAGGTCAGGAGGAGGAGCTGTCCCAGGTTCCTCAAGTAGAAGAGGAAGAGATCGACGAGGTGTCGGTTACATCAGTTCCGGACCCAGAACCTGTTCCCTCTACATCGTCTGCTATCCCAGATGAACTGGGAAGAACTCTTTCTTCCATTGTTGAGATGATCCATCAAATTCAAAGGAAGAATGATGAGAGGGAAGCTGCAATGAAACTGGAGATACGCAGACTTGCAGCATCACGTGGGCCCCAAAAGCGGCTCAACGTGAAGGATCTTCCTTTGTGCTCGGACACCAATCCTTGGAGGTATGCCGAACACATGCCAATGACAACCGGGAAGATCGTGATTTCAGAAAAGTTGGGAGCAGTTCCCCTGGAAGAGGTGGAATTTTTGCCCAACAAAGATTCTTAGGAAGGAGCCAGCCTCAAAGGAGGAGACGGAGCCGAAGGAGGTCATAGTTTTTTACCATAGTAAAGCTCAGGCGTTACTAGCGAGGTCGATGAAAGAGAGGGGCTTCACTAACTCAAAGGTGCCATCCTTGAGTAAGAAGCTTCCCTCCTTTGTGGCCTCTCCTACCAGAGCCTTTCCCTTCATGGAAAAGGGATATAAGGCAGCCTTAAAGGCGGTGGAGGCAGGGAAACCATGCCCCTCCTTGGAGGAGTGCAAGCCGTTATCTCTGACCTTGCCCTTGGACCAAGAAGACTGGAAGGACGTACATCTTACCTTCTCAGTCGGGAAGCTGGAAGCTGATATCGCGGAACGTCAGTTTGGTGAGGAACTTCCAAAACTGTAGGAGGTTCTCTTGTGTAGAGAGCAAGAGACGAAAGAAAGACTTGCGGCATCGATGTCGTTGCAAACGACATTAGAAACGATGGCAAGTGACCCCAAGAACCAGGACAGGTTCATGGTAGTGGCCAAAACCCATCTGGCCACAGTTACTAAGGATCTCTATAACTTTATTAAAGCTAGGAGAGCCTGTAGAGAGTTTGTGTTCGCCTCGGCTGCTGTGAGGCACGAACCGAGGAAAGTGATCTCCTCTCGTATCTGGGGTAAAGACCTCTTTCCCAACGAAGTGGTTAAAGAGGTAGTAGACAAGGCTGCCACAGAGAATAGGAACCTTCTCAAAAAGTGGGGCTTAGATCTTAAAAGAAAGTCTTCTCCAGATGAGGGTCCCCAACCCAAGAAGAAGACAAAAAGGCCTAGGCCATCCTCTCGGCCGGCTAAACCCTACCAACAGCAACAACAACAAAAACTTCCTGTGACCGCGGTGCCTCAGATAGTGGCACAACCTCCAACCACGTACCAGATGGTATCTCAGCAAGTGGCGACACAGTCGCCAGTTTTTAACCCAGCCTTCGAAAGGCAGACTTCTCCTTTCGTTCGAAAGCTAGAGGAACAGCCAGAGGTTCTTCTCGACGCCCTTCAAGAGGAAGGGGATCCAGGGGAGGATGCAGTCAAGGAGGCAAGGCCTCAGGTCCACAACAGCGGAAGTGAGATACTTCCAGTAGGAGGGAGACTACAGCTATTTAGGGATCGCTGGACCTTCGATCCCTGGGCCCACAGCCTAATAAAGAATTGACTAGGCTGGAGCTGGAGCAGTCCTCCACCTCAATTTACTCAATTCTCCCAACACTCAACCCCCGTTCTGGAATAATATGTCCAAGAGCTCCTAGACAAAAGAGTAATCCGGAAAGTTAAGTCCATAAAATTCCAAGCAAGGCTGTTTTGTGTTCCAAAGAAGGACTCAGAGAAACTCAGAGTCATTCTAGGCTTGTCGCCACTCAACAAGTTCATAGTGAACTACAAGTTCAGAATGCTCACACTTCAACACATAAGGACCCTGCTGCCCAAAAGGGCATATACTGTCTCTATAGACTTGTCTGACGCTTATTGGCACGTTCCAATTAATCGTCACCTCTCCTCCTACCTAGGCTTCAAGTTACATAGAAAACTTTACGCCTTCAGAGCCATGCCTTTCGGGCTAAACATAGCCCCAAGGATTTTCAAGAAGCTCGCGAACGCAGCCGTCCATCAATTACGCCTAAAGGGGGTCCAAGTAGTAGCCTACTTGGACGACTGGCTGGTGTGGGCAGCATCCAGGACAGAATGCATGCAAGCTTCTAAGATAGTGATCCATTTCCTGGAACATCTGGGATTCAAGATCAACATCAAAAAGTCTCGACTTTCTCCAGCTCAAAAATTTCAGTGGTTGGGAATCCACTGGAATTTGGAGTCACATCGACTTTCCATTCCTGGTAAGAAGAGGAAAGAAATAGTAGGATCTGTCAAGAGACTATTGAAATCCAAACGGATATCAAGACGCCAGCAGGAGAGAGTGCTGGGCTCTCTACAGTTTGCTTCGATAACAGATCCAGTGCTAAGAGCACAGCTAAAGGATGCAACAGGAGTCTGGAGAAAATACGCATCAAACGTGCGAAGAGATCTAATAAGACCACTACTGACTCGGCTGCGAACGCTTCTCAAGCCGTGGTCCAATGCCAAGCAATTGAAGAAATCAATACCTCTTCAACCTCCTCCCCCGTCAGTAACTATCCACACAGACGCTTCAAAGGAAGGCTGGGGAGGTCACTCTCATCAGATGAAGAGTCCAAGGAGCTTGGTCCAATCTTTTCAAGTCATTTCACATCAACTTTCTAGAAGCCATGGCAGTACTTCTGACACTAAAGGAAGTATCTCCTCGCCACTTGACTCACATGACTGGTTCTAGACAGCGAGGTGATAGTGAGATGCCTGAATCGACAAGGGTCGAGGTCACCTCAAATCAACCAAGTGATGTTGGCCATATTCTGTTTGGCGGAAATGAAGAAATGGCACCTGTCAGCAGTTCACATTCAAGGGTTCCGCAATGTGACAGCAGACGCTCTATCCATGTTTACACCTATAGAGTCAGAATGGTCCCTTGACGCAGGATTGTT
>NC_090743.1:52124187-52129187 GCF_036898095.1 Palaemon carinicauda
TAGACCCTAAGTGGTCTCTACTGCAAGACATGCAGTCTAAACTTACGTCTCTGATGCAGGACTTTCGTGCGGAGAAGGTTGCTGCCGTACCAGCTAGTGCAGTACCTAGCCTACAACCCTCCACGCGATCGGTTGTGCGTCCTGTGGACGCTGAGGTAACCTTCTCACGCACACCAGTTGAGAGAGTTCCAGTTTGATCTGCCAGCCGCATGTTGACGTTAAGCGACGCACGGAGGTTGCCGTTGACGTTCCAGATGTTCAACAACCGTCAGAGTTGCTTTGTTTTGACGCGGTGCGTCAACCTCCGCAACCCAGTGTGGTTTCCACTGCGCACCCACATCAGTCTAGACAGTCTGGAGTAGACGCTGTGCGTCCCCGCGTTACCATGGTTGTTGCCAGCTCACAGACTGGGCAGCAGTTCCATGACGTTGCGTCCGGCTCAGTCACGCATGCACCAGTGCGACCGGACTCAGCGAACCAGCCGTTACCCACTCCGTTGCCGTTTCCTCATCAGTTGACGGATGAGGAACTTTCTGATGATGATGTTGCTGCACACATAGATGAACCACAATCGGAATTGGACGAGCCTAAGTCTACTCAACCCTCTTTGGACTTTAGAAAAGTTTTGGCCATTTTCAAAGAGCTGTTTCCTGACCAGTTTGTTTCTGTGGCTCCTCGTTCTCCGCCTTCAGAGTTTGTTTTAGGCATGCCGTCTACCACTCCTGCCTTTACTAGACTCGTCCTCGCACGCTCGTCCAAGAGAGCTTTGCGGGTGATAGGAGAATGGTTGCAGTCCAAGAAGAGTTTAGGGAAGACAGCCTTTGCTTTTCCCCCTGCTAGACTCTCTTCTAGATCGAGCGTCTGGTATGCCACGGGAGAAGTTCTCGGCTTGGGAGTTCCTGCCTCTGCCCAGGGCGACTTCTCAAGTCTTGTAGACTCTCCCCGCCGCCTTGCCATGAGACGCTCAAAGATATGTTGGTCATCTTCGGACCTGGACCACCTTTTGAAAGGAATCTTTAGGGCCTTCGAAGTTTTTAACTTCTTAGACTGGTGTCTAGGAGCCCTTAGCAGGAAGATCTCTTCGACTGATAAAGAGACTTCCTTGCTCATTATGTCCTGCATGGACAAGGCCGTACGTGATGGGTCTAATGAGCTTGTTGCATCCTTTGTGTCCGGAGTCCTAAAAAAGCGAGAAAATCTCTGCTTATTCCTTTCTGCTGGAGTTACACCGTGCCAGAGATCTGAGCTTCTCTTTGCTCCTCTTTCCAAGTGCCTTTTTCCAGAAGTCCTGATTAAGGAAATAGCCGCTTCGTTAGTGCAGAAGGACACTCACGATCTTGTTGCGTCCTCAGCTCGCAAAGCTCCCCCTTTGCCTACCTTGTCAGCTAGACCAAGGATGGACACTCCAGCGTCTCGTTTTATTCCGCCCTTTCGTGGCAGAGCCTCCAGCAGAGGAGGTGCTCGTGCCGAAGGGAAACGAGGGAAGAAGAAAGGATCCAAGTCCTACAAGGGCAGAGTCTGACTGCCCGCATCTTCAGACAGCAGTGGGAGCCAGACTCAAGAACTTCTGGCAGACCTGGGAGAAGAGAGGCGCAGATGCACAATCTGTGAAGTTGCTCAGAGAGGGGTACAAGATCCCTTTTGTACGGAAACCCCCTCTAGCAACGTCTCCCATCGATCTCTCTCCCAGGTACAGAGAGGAGGACAAGAGACGAGCCTTGAAACGGGAAGTGTCTCTTTTACTAGAGAAGGGAGCGGTGGTCAAAGTCTCGGACCTTCAATCTCCGGGATTCTACAACCGCCTCTTCTTGGTTTCAAAGAAGACAGGAGGGTTGAGGCCGGTGCTAGACGTCAGTGCTCTGAATGTCTTTGTCACAAAGCAGACGTTCTCCATGGAGACCACGAAGTCAGTCTTAGCAGCGGTCAGAAGGGAAGACTGGATGGTCTCATTAGATCTAAGGGACGCCTACTTCCACGTCCCCATCCACCCGGACTCCCAACCTTTTCTGAGATTCGTTTTCGAAAAGGTGGTCTACCAGTTTCAGGCCCTGTGCTTTGGCCTAAGCACAGCTCCTCTCGTGTTTACGAGGCTGATGAGGAATGTAGCCAAATTCCTCCATTTATCGGACATCCGAGCCTCCCTTTATTTGGACGACTGGCTTCTCAGAGCCTCTTCCAGTTGTCGCTGTCTGAAGGATCTAAAGTGGACTCTAGATCTGACCAAGGAATTGGGTCTCCTTGTCATTATGGAAAAGTCGCAACTGGTCCCATCCCAAACTATTGTGTATTTAGGGATGGAGATTCACAGTCTAGCTTTTCGGGCTTTTCCGTCGGCCCCCAGAATAAGCCAAGCCCAGTTATGCATCCAGAACATGCTGAAGAAGGAACACTGCTCAGTCAGGCAGTGGATGAGTCTGGTAGGGACGCTATCATCCCTGGAACTTTTTGTGTCATTAGGAAGACTACACCTCCGTCCTCTTCAATACCATCTATCTTTTCACTGGAAAAAGGACAAGACGCTAGAAGCGGTCTCGATCCCCATTTCCGAAAAGATGAAGTCTTGTCTGACTTGGTGGAAGGACAGTATCAACCTCAGAGAGGGTCTTCCCCTGGCTGTTCAGACTCTCTTCTCGGACGCATCGGACGTAGGCTGGGGCGCGACATTAGACGGTCGGGAATGTTCAGGACTGTGGAACTCGAGTCAAAGGATCATGCATATCAACTGCAAGGAGCTGCTGGCAGTACATCTGGCCTTGAAAAGCTTCAGGTCTCTCCTTCGAGGCAAAGTGGTGGAAGTGAACTCGGACAACACCACTGCCTTGGCGTACATCTCCAAGCAAGGAGGGACCCACTCACTGACGCTGTACGAGATCGCAAGGGACCTGCTCATCTGGTCAAAAGGTCAAGACATAACACTAGTAACGAGGTTCATCCAAGGCAACTTGAATGTCATGGCAGATTGTCTCAGTCGGAAAGGGCAAGTAATTCCAACAGAATGGACCCTCCACAAGGATGTATGCAAGAGACTTTGGGCCACTTGGGGCCAACCAACCATAGATCTCTTTGCAACCTCGATGACCAAGAGGCTCCCAATATATTGCTCACCAGTCCCAGACCCAGCAGCAATACATATAGATGCCTTTCTCCTAGATTGGTCACATCTAGATCTATACGCATTCCCACCGTTCAAGATTGTCAACAAGGTACTGCAGAAGTTCGCCTCTCACGAAGGGACAAGGTTGACGCTAGTTGCTCCCCTCTGGCCCGCGAGAGAATGGTTCACCGAGGTACTTCAATGGCTAGTAGACGTTCCCAGAAGTCTTCCTCTAAGGGTGGACCTTCTACGTCAGCCACACGTAAAGAAGGTACACCAAAGCCTCCACGCTCTTCGTCTGACTGCCTTCAGACTATCGAAAGACTCTCGAGAGCTAGAGGCTTTTCGAAGGAGGCAGCCAGTGCGATTGCTAGAGCAAGGAGAGCATCCACCCTTAGAGTCTACCAATCGAAGTGGGAAATCTTCCGAAACTGGTGCAAGTCAGTCTCTGTATCCTCGACCAGTACCTCTGTAGCTCAAATAGCTGACTTTCTCTTATACCTGAGAAAAGGACGATCCCTTTCAGCTCCCACTATCAAGGGCTACCGAAGCATGTTGGCATCGGTCTTCCGGCATAGAGGCTTAGATCTTTCCAACAATAAAGATCTTCAGGACCTCCTTAAGTCTTTTGAGACCACGAAGGAGAGTCGTTTGGTTACACCTGGTTGGAATTTAGACGTGGTACTAAGATTCCTCATGTCAGACAGGTTTGAGCCGCTACAATCAGCCTCCCTGAAAGATCTCACTTTAAAGACACTTTTCCTGGTATGCTTAGCCACAGCTAAAAGAGTCAGTGAGATTCATGCCTTCAGCAAGAACATCGGATTTTCGTCAGAAAAAGCTACATGTTCGCTACAACTTGGTTTTCTAGCCAAAAATGAGCTGCCTTCTCGACCTTGGCCGAAATCGTTCGATATTCCCAGCTTATCGAATATGGTAGGCAATGAACTAGAAAGAGTCTTATGCCCTGTGAGAGCTCTTAAGTTCTATTTAAAGCGAACTAAACCTTTACGAGGCCAATCTGAAGCTTTATGGTGTTCAGTTAAGAAACCATCTTTGCCTATGTCAAAGAATGCTTTATCCTACTTTATCAGACTGTTAATACGAGAAGCTCATTCACATCTGAGTGAGGAAGACCAAGCATTGCTTAAGGTGAGGACACACGAAGTTAGAGCTGTCGCAACTTCCGTGGCCTTTAAACAAAATAGATCTCTGCGAAGTATAATGGACGCAACCTATTGGAGAAGCAAGTCAGTGTTTGCGTCTTTTTATCTAAAGGATGTCCAGTCTCTTTACGAGGACTGCTACACACTGGGACCATTCGTAGCAGCGAGTGCAGTAGTGGGTGAGGGCTCAACCACTACAATTCCCTAATTCCATACCCTTTTAATCTTTCTCTTGAAATGTTTTTATTATTGTTTTTTTGGGTTGTCCGGAAGGCTAAGAAGCCTTTCGCATCCTGGTTGATTTGGCGGGTGGTCAAAGTCATTTCTTGAGAGCGCCTAGATTAGGGGTTTGATGAGGTCCTGTTGTATGGGTTGCAACCCTTGATACTTCAGATCCTAGGGGTCGATCAGCATCCTAAGAGGATCGCGAGGCTCCGTAAGGAAGACGTACTTAAAAGGCAGAGTAATTGTTCAAGTCGACTTCCTTACCAGGTACCTATTTATTTTGTTTTTGTTATTTTGATAACTTCTAAAATGAAATAAAAAACTCTTAGCTCTTAAAAGTGTAAACATATATTACTGGTCTCTACCCACCATCCTGGGTGTGAATCAGCTATATAATCACCGGCTAAGTTAAATATTGAAAAATGTTATTTTGATTATAAAATAAATTTTTGAATATACTTACCCAGTGATTATAAATTAAATGACCCTCCCTTCCTCCCCAATAGAGACGCAGT